>NC_068938.1:158529000-158763873 GCF_016801865.2 Culex pipiens pallens
TTGGTTCGAAAATCAAGAAAATAATATATTTTTGAAAAGCTGAAATAAAAAAAACAATACAAATAATAGTCTAAAAAACTGAAAACAATCTAAAATGCATTTTTCTGCATACATTATTATGTTTAGCATGTTTGAGCTCGCTTGAAAATATTTTGAATTTTTATAAAATTCCCATTTTTATAATGTTCCCATGTTTCTCGGAAAAAAATACGGTAAAACTAGGACTAGGACTAGCCAGAGTCGAGGGACATAAACTTAAAAAAATATTTGCAACGGCCGAAAAAATATTGTCAAAACGTTTTTTTTTGTAAATTTGTTATAAATCGAAACGAAAAAAAACGACACTATTGGCACTACGCCCCCCGGGGCATGGCCTTCCTCTAACGTGGGATTTCTGCTCCAGCGCCTCTGACGAGACAGGAGAAACCGGGACCGACGTTTTACTTCACCATCCGATAGAAGCTCAGTGGATAAGGCGGGAATCGAACCCGCGTCTCATAGCATCATCGGGATCGGCAGCCGAAGCCGCTACCCCTGCGCCACGAGACCCATTATAAATCATGCAATTTAAAAAAATATTTTTATCACTTCACAAAAACACGAAATTTTAAAATTCAGAATTTGTTCTACATGAAACACAACTTTCGAAATCGGCACGAAAAATTATACATTTGTCACAATGTCAAGATCAGATATTCCTAATGTTTTTAAGAGCGAGAAATTGTTATTTTGATATGTTCCGTTATATTTAAGGTAAATTTTAGAAGAATACTATTATTAACATTTACAGGCTTTTTCTTGTGTTTTACCTAATGCAGAGCAATCCTCTACGTTATGGCAAATCGACTTTTCATTTTATTTTTTGATTCGGATGTAACTTGATATTTGAAAATCTGTAACAAGATAAGAGATTTTCTGATCGATTTGGTGTCTTAGTGGTAGGTTATGATAGAAAACTATTTGGAAAAAAGGTACACGAAAAAATTTAACCGTTTTCGAGTTAAAGCCATTTTTTCAGAAAAAAAAACCATTGAGAAAAATTGTGTATTAAGGCCCCCGTCTCGTGACTCGCGCGCGCGTGGTTTATCATTTTTCATATTTGTTATATTATCGTTTTTAAAAATCCAAACACATCACGATTTAGAGAATTTTCTCAGCTTTCTAACTACGGGTTCATTTTTCAAAAAAAGTGAGTTTTTCTTCTCCATCGGTGCTTTTTAGTAAAATAGTTTTTCAAAATTCTGGGGTATTTCAAAATTTATCGCGATGACCTATACTTTTTTATACACCAAAATGTTCGTTGGGATGTGGGCAACATATGTCTAGAACATTGTTATAAGTTTTGACCAAAATATATTGCCGTTTTTTAGTAAAAACTATAGCGCGCCATCACCATATTTTGAAAATATTGAAAAAGCTGGTTTTTACCTTGGAAGGCAAAAATCTCGAAATTCAAAGCGATGACCTATACTTTTTATCGATGGAGAATGTTCAGAAATATCCTAAAATCAATTTGTAGTACTTTAAAAAATATTTGAGTACATAAAAATATTTATTTTGGGCAAAATATTGAGAAAAATCTATTTTTTTCAAAGAAACTCAAATATATTCCAAGTATTTCGCCAATATCTCGAAATTCAAAGCGATGACCTATACTTTTTATGGATGAAAAATGTTCAGAAATATTCTAGAATCAATTTGTAGTACTTTGAAAAATATTTTAGTACATAAAAATATTTATTTTGGGCTAAATATTGAGAAAAATCATTTTTTTTTCAAAGAAACTCAAATAAATTCCAAGTATTTCGCCAGTATTACAAAATTCAAAGCGATGATCTATACTTTTATCGATGGAAAACATTCAGAAATATTCTAGAATCAATTTGTAGTACTTTGAAAAATATTTTAGTACATACAAATATTTATTTTGGGCTAAATATTGAGAAAAATCATTTTTTTTCAAAGAAACTCAAATAAATTCCAAGTATTTCGCCAGTATTACAAAATTCAAAGCGATGATCTATACTTTTATCGATGGAAAACATTCAGAAATATTCTAGAATCAATTTGTAGTACTTTGAAAAATATTTTAGTACATAAAAATATTTATTTTGGGCTAAATATTGAGAAAAATCTATTTTTTTCATAGAAACTCAAATATATTCCAAGTATTTCGCCAATATCTCGAAATTCAAAGCGATGACCTATACTTTTTATGGATGAAAAATGTTCAGAAATATTCTAGAATCAATTTGTAGTACTTTGAAAAATATTTTAGTACATACAAATATTTATTTTGGGCTAAATATTGAGAAAAATCATTTTTTTTTCATAGAAACTCAAATAAATTCCAAGTATTTCGCCAGTATTACAAAATTCAAAGCGATGATCTATACTTTTATCGATGGAAAATGTTCAGAAATATTCTAGAATCAATTTGTAGTACTTTAAAAAATATTTTAGTACATACAAATATTTATTTTGGGCTAAATATTGAGAAAAATCTATTTTTTTTTTCAAAGAAACTCAAATATATTCCAAGTATTTCGCCAATATCTCAAAATTCAAAGCGATGACCTATACTTTTCAGGATGGAAAATGTTCAGAAATATTCTAGAATCAATTTGTAGTACTTTGAAAAATATTTTAGTACATACAAATATTTATTTTGGGCTAAATATTGAGACAAATCTATTTTTTTCAAAGAAACTCAAATATATTCCAAGTATTTCGCCAATATCTCAAAATTCAAAGCGATGACCTATACTTTTTATGGATGGAAAATGTTCAGAAATATTCTAGAATCAATTTGTAGTACTTTGAAAAATATTTTAGTACATACAAATATTTATTTTGGGCTAAATATTGAGAAAAATCTATTTTTTTCAAAGAAACTCAAATATATTCCAAGTATTTCGCCAATATCTCAAAATTTAAAGCGATGACCTATACTTTTTATCGATGGAAAATGTTCAGAAATATTCTAGAATCAATTTGTAGTACTTTGAAAAATATTTTGGTACATAAAAATATTTATTTTGGGCTAAATATTGAGAAAAATCTTTTTTTTTTCAAAGAAACTCAAATATATTCCAAGTATTTCGCCAATATCTCAATATCAATCTCAATACTTTTTATGGATGGAAAATGTTCAGAAATATTCTAGAATCAATTTGTAGTATTTAGAAAAATATTTGAGTACATAAAAATATTTATTTTGGGCTAAATATTGAGAAAAATCTATTTTTTTCAAAGAAACTCAAATAAATTCCAAGTATTTCGCCAGTATTACAAAATTCAAAGCGATGACCTATACTTGTTTTTCGATGAAAAATGTTCAAAATTAATTTGAATCAATCAACTTTAGACGAACAGTACCGTAACAAGTTTTTTTTTGCGATTTTTTTCCTCAGAAATTTGATATTTTGAAAACTAATGATTGCAAAACAACTGGGCAAGTTGAAGATGCATTTTAAAACCTTTTCTTTTATTCAAATGTTTATATCATGGCTTTCAATTTCAAAATATTTGCAACGGCCTAACTCAAAATTTAAATCAATGACCTTTTTTCACAAAAGTATTTTGATACAAAAATATCAGCTTTGGAAAATATATTGCTAAATTGTTCATTGAAATATATAGATATATTTTGAGAGTATAGTTCGAGTTCTATAATTTGGAAATATTTTTATAAGAATGATTAGGAACAAAGGATGAGCGAATTTGGACCATAATTGTACTTGAACGAGCTAGAGCTCGTCAAATCAGCTACATGTTTCTATCCAGTTGCTGTCAAGTTTAACATGATACCTCGCAAAATTTTGAAATTTACTGAGAAAAATTTTCATAAGTATGGAGAAATTGCAACATTCCAGCAAAAGGTTTCATCGTACACTGAAAAAAAATGATGGTAATATTCATCAGGAAATGGTGACAGATTTTGTGTAAAAAAATGATTAATTTTACCCCAGAAAATCATGAATTTGCATTAGTTTTTGATGAATATTCATCAGGTTCACATTTTTACTCATTTTTTATGTAATATTACTCAAAAAAAAGGTAATATTCAACCTACGAAACCTGTGTAAATTTTCAAATTCATGTTAGCAGTTCACGATTTTTGAAATTATTATTTTCTATTCAAAACTATAATTTTTTTCTGGCTGGAAGATTATTTACTGTAAAATATATTATTTATTTCTGTTAGGATTAATTAATGGTTTCATTTGTAGCATAAATATACCGCAAAAAAACATGGCATATAATTGTATACATTCATCATGAGGAATTTCAACGTTTGGGGAAACTCATTCCTCATAAATTTTATTTGTCCACACATACAATTTTGCACAATTGGTTTTTCAGTCAATAAAAAGTGTAAGATTATAGGAAAAAAATGTTATATAGCAATTCTATTTGAAAAGTGCATGTAAGCATATGTTCAAATATATTTTTCTGAGACAAATATATATTGCTTGAGCAAAACATTTTTTGAAAAAAAAAATGTTTTGGCAAGGTAACGCAAATGCACTTGAAGAAAAATCAATAGTAATTTTAAGATGTAAAATTCTGTGCAATTTTGGCAACCTTTTCTAGATTTCTGTAATTGTTATGAAATTGAAACATTACAGGCCATTTTCATCTATTTCTAAAAAAAAATCAAACTTCTGTTGAATTTCTGGTAAGTTTTTTGTAATATTGCGATATTGAGATATTGGAAAAATACTTGAAAAAGCCAGGACCGGTGGTGAAGGGGTATACCTGGTTGCCTCTCATTCAGGCGGCCTGGTTTCGATCCCAAAAGGTTCCGGTGGCATTTTTCGAGACGAGATTTGTCTGATCACGCCTTCCGTCGGACGGGGAAGTAAATGTTGGCCCCGGTCTAACTTAGAGGGTAGGTCGTCAGCTCAATCCAGAAGTCGTTTCCCTGGGTCCTATCTCGATGGAGTCGCTGGTCAGCACAATCCAAAGATCATCAGTTCGAATCCCGGGATAGATGGAAGCTTGGATGTAAAAAGAGGTTTGCAATTGCCTCAACAATCAAGCCTTCGAACACCTAGTTTCGAGTAGGAATCTCACAATCGAGAACGCCAAGGCAATGCTGTTGAGCGAGCAATTTGATTTGAATTGATTTTGGAAAAATGTGATTGTACTAAAATATTTTTTTAAGTACTACAAATTGATGCTAGAATATTTCTGAACATTTTCCATCGATAAAAGTATAGGTCATCGCTTTCAATTTTGTGATACTGGCGAAATACTTGGAATATATTTGAGTTTCTTTGAAAAAAATAGATTTTTCTCAATATTTTGCCCAAAATAAATATTTGTATGTACTAAAATATTTTTTAAAGTACTACAAATTGATGCTAGAATATTTCTGAACATTTTCCATCGATAAAAGTATAGGTCATCGCTTTGAATTTTGTAATACTGAAGAAATACTTGGAATTTATTTGAGTTTCTATGAAAAAAATAGATTTTTCTCAATATTTAGCCCAAAATAAATATTTGTATGCACTTAAATATTTTTTAAAGTACTACAAATTGATCCTAGAATATTTCTGAACATTTTCCATCGATAAAAGTATAGATCATCGCTTTGAATTTTGTTATACTGGCGAAATACTTGGAATATATTTGAGTTTCTTTGAAAAAAATAGATTTTTCTCAATATTTAGCCCAAAATAAATATTTGTATGTACTAAAATATTTTTCAAAGTACTACAAATTGATTCTAGAATATTTCTGAACATTTTCCATCCATAAAAAGTATAGGTCATCGCTTTGAATTTTGAGATATTGGCGAAATACTTTGAATATATTTGAGTTTCTTTGAAAAAAATAGATTTTTCTCAATATTTAGCTAAAAATAAATATTTTTATGTACTAAAATATTTTTCAAAGTACTACAAATTGATTCTAGAATATTTCTGAACATTTTTCATCCATAAAAAGTATAGGTCATCGCTTTGAATTTCGAGATATTGGCGAAATACTTGGAATATATTTGAGTTTCTTTGAAAAAAAATGATTTTTCTCAATATTTAGCCCAAAATAAATATTTGTATGTACTAAAATATTTTTCAAAGTACTACAAATTGATTCTAGAATATTTCTGAACATTTTTCATCCATAAAAAGTATAGGTCATCGCTTTGAATTTTGAGATATTGGCGAAATACTTGGAATATATTTGAGTTTCTTTGAAAAAAATAGATTTTTCTCAATATTTAGCCCAAAATAAATATTTTTATGTACTAAAATATTTTTCAAAGTACTACAAATTGATTCTAGAATATTTCTGAACATTTTCCAACCATAAAAAGTATAGGTCATCGCTTTGAATTTTGAGATATTGGCGAAATACTTGGAATATATTTGAGTTTCTTTGAAAAAAAATAGATTTTTCTCAATATTTAGCCCAAAATAAATATTTTTATGTACCAAAATATTTTTCAAAGTACTACAAATTGATTCTAGAATATTTCTGAACATTTTTCATCCATAAAAAGTATAGGTCATCGCTTTAAATTTCGAGATATTGGCGAAATACTTGGAATATATTTGAGTTTCTTTGAAAAAAAATAGATTTTTCTCAATATTTAGCCCAAAATAAATATTTTTATGTACTAAAATATTTTTCAAAGTACTACAAATTGATTCTAGAATATTTCTGAACATTTTTCATCCATAAAAAGTATAGGTCATCGCTTTGAATTTCGAGATATTGGCGAAATACTTGGAATATATTTGAGTTTCTTTGAAAAAAAATAGATTTTTCTCAATATTTAGCCCAAAATAAATATTTTTATGTGCTAAAATATTTTTCAAAGTACTACAAATTGATTCTAGAATATTTCTGAACATTTTCCATCCTGAAAAGTATAGGTCGTCGCTTTGAATTTTGAGATATTGGCGAAATACTTGGAATATATTAGAGTGTCTTTGAAAAAAATAGATTTTTCTCAATATTTAGCCCAAAATAAATATTTGTATGTACTAAAATATTTTTTAAAGTACTACAAATTGATTCTAGAATATTTCTGAATGTTTTCCATCGATAAAAGTATAGATCATCGCTTTGAATTTTGTAATACTGGTGAAATACTTGGAATTTATTTGAGTTTCTTTGAAAAAAAATGATTTTTCTCAATATTTAGCCCAAAATAAATATTTTTATGTGCTAAAATATTTTTCAAAGTACTACAAATTGATTCTAGAATATTTCTGAACATTTTTCATCCATAAAAAGTATAGGTCATCGCTTTGAATTTCGAGATATTGGCGAAATACTTGGAATATATTTGAGTTTTTATGAAAAAAATAGATTTTTCTCAATATTTAGCCCAAAATAAATATTTTTATGTACTAAAATATTTTTCAAAGTACTACAAATTGATTCTAGAATATTTCTGAATGTTTTCCATCGATAAAAGTATAGATCATCGCTTTGAATTTTGTAATACTGGCGAAATACTTGGAATTTATTTGAGTTTCTTTGAAAAAAAAATGATTTTTCTCAATATTTAGCCCAAAATAAATATTTGTATGTTTTAAAATATTTTTCAAAGTACTACAAATTGATTCTAGAATATTTCTGAATGTTTTCCATCGATAAAAGTATAGATCATCGCTTTGAATTTTGTAATACTGGCAAAATACTTGGAATTTATTTGAGTTTCTTTGAAAAAAAAAATGATTTTTCTCAATATTTAGCCCAAAATAAATATTTTTATGTACTAAAATATTTTTCAAAGTACTACAAATTGATTCTAGAATATTTCTGAACATTTTTCATCCATAAAAAGTATAGGTCATCGCTTTGAATTTCGAGATATTGGCGAAATACTTGGAATATATTTGAGTTTCTTTGAAAAAAATAGATTTTTCTCAATATTTTGCCCAAAATAAATATTTTTATGTACTCAAATATTTTTTAAAGTACTACAAATTGATTTTAGGATATTTCTGAACATTTTCCATCGATAAAAAGTATAGGTCATCGCTTTGAATTTCGAGATTTTTGCCTTCCAAGGTAAAAACCAGCTTTTTCAATATTTTCAAAATATGGTGATGGCGCGCTATAGTTTTTACTAAAAAACGGCAATATATTTTGGTCAAAACTTATAACAATGTTCTAGACATATGTTGCCCACATCCCAAAGAACATTTTGGTGTATAAAAAAGTATAGGTCATCGCGATAAATTTTGAAATACCCCAGAATTTTGAAAAACTATTTTACTAAAAAGCACCGATGGAGAAGAAAAACTCACTTTTTTTGAAAAATGAACCCGTAGTTAGAAAGCTGAGAAAATTCTCTAAATCGTGATGTGTTTGGATTTTTAAAAACGATAATATAACAAATATGAAAAATGATAAACCACGCGCGCGCGAGTCACGAGACGGGGGCCTTAATGGTGTCCATGCTTGAAAAAAATATTGGAAATGCTTAGAAATTCTTTGACCTTTGGACATTGTTGATCCGACCTTTGGTTGCGGAGACATGGATTCACAAAGAAATAAAATTGCTTCTAAAAATATACAGCGATTAAATTGGAATCTTTTCAAATTTAAGACGTGATTTTGAAAATCTGAGCATTTTTTTTAAAGGCTAAAAAATTCCACACGAGTTTAATTTTTTGACATAATAAAATCGAATCAATAATTCCCAACACAGAAAAAATTATGGTAATACAGCAATTCCTTACGAAAGCAGCATGATTCGAAAAAAAAGTTCTCCGATCGGGCTCAAAATTTTTCTGGGGGATCCTTGGCCGAAATAATAAGACCCGTATTTTTTTGTTTGGCCATTAGGGTGACCTACGCCGTGTTAAGGTGGTCCGAAAAATGGATATTTTCGTCGATTTTTGCAAAAACCACTTTTTTCAAAAAATCATATCTCCGCGCCATTTCATCCGATTTTAGCTGTCCTAGACGCAAAAGAAAGGTGATTAGTTTGGCTATTTTAGAAAAATAGTAAGAAGTTTCGAAAATCTAGCTTAACCTTTGAAAAGGTCATATGAAAACTTAATATGCTGTTTTGAAGGTCTCAGGACCAAAGAGCCTATGTCTGAAAATATTTTTATCGCATTCCTCGGAAAATTTCACATAACATATCATAAAATGGGAAGTTATGTTTTCGATACTCTGAGATACGATTTTTTGAAAATAAAAACTGGATTTTTCGACGCGCCACGCGCAAAAATGGGAAAATGACGAAAATGGGGAAAAATTGACTTTTTTCACTAAAACTGCGATAACTTTAAAATTTCAGCGATGACCTATACATGTTAGGGTACCAAAATTTTCGTAATTAAAAGGCGCAACTTTTGGTACCATTTGTTTCGGTTTTTTCTTTCGGTGTATTTGTTTCGGAAATCCCGTCAAATTTCCTACAAGTTTGTCTTTGACCACTTTGTGATACGATGCAACGGCTTCAAGATACAGCAATATTTAAATTACGAAATACAAATTTAAAACACTTACGCCCTTCTCCAATGTCATTCTCGAGTGTAACTGGCTCCATATACACAAAAATGGCTTAAATAAGCGTAGGATAACATGTCTACAAAGTCTCATTGAAATCGGAGAGAGTCGAGAAAAAAGGCCTAAAAAATTCCTGTTTTGGGCTGGAATTGCTCAATTATAAAAACTAATAATTCGGAATTTTAATTCTTTGCAAAGCCTCAACAACCAAAAGTAGGATCAATATTGTCCTTAAAAAAATTGTAAAGTTTTTCCAGCTTTTCAAATGTAATGATTAAAGAGATGGACAAGAATGTGCACCATTTGAAAATAATAATAATTATTTTTTCTAAAAAAATTATTCCTTGAATGAAATAACTTTATTAACATGAAAACGGTGCATTTATTCGAACATTTAAAAAAAATGTTAGGAACTTTTTGATTACATAGTAGATTTTACATCCAAAAAGTTTTTTTTGATTTTTTTGCGAACCATACAATACTTTCCAAAAATCAATATTTTTCAAAATTTCTAAGGTCATAAAATCACGAGGTAAACAAATTTAAAGAAATCCAAAATATTATAAGAAACAGACGTGCAATTGAATGGAAACTATTAAAAATGCAATTTCTTGAAAACTTAAAAAAAAAATTACGGTATGCTTATTTTGTTTTTATTTATTTGCTCTCATGAACTTATAATTGCAGAGGCCTAACTTGGGGAAAACCAAAACGTCCGCTACACTCTGTAGCTCAAAAGTTGAAACTTTTTGTTTACTTAAACATATCAAAAAATGAAAAATCAAAAGGGTAAGTATGTCAAAACATTATTTTTTCTAAAAAGAAGTTATTAGAAATTGTTATTTGTACAGTGTATCTATTTTTTCCGAATAGTCCCAGTCATAGCCAACAATACACCAATAGATTAGAATAAATATTTTCTGATATTTGCATAGCGCATTTCTATGGACAGCCCCCAAATTTGCATGAAGAAACTATTGATGCAAAATGAAAAAGATTCATTCAAATAAATAATATACAAAAATTAAAAACAGTTTTTTTTTCGAAATTCTAAAGAACTGCTAAAAATTCAAAAATAGTTAATCTAGATTTTTAATACACAGTTCATTCCTCTGAAACTCATTTTTTTTTTGTTTATTATTGCTGAATGTTGGTCAGTTTCATAAATGATGATTAATTCCAAAACCATAACAACAAAACCCCTTTTCACGAATAATCACACAAAAATACCACTACAAAGTGTTCCGCTCTGTCATGCAGTGCTGCTAATAATCCCGTGTGAATTTTCCGCCAATAAAACATTACTGGTTTGCTGGACCCGGTCCAGATGTCATCATAAATTCCTTACTCTGCCCTCTGCCCCCTCCTCCCCTCTTTGACCATTCCAGCCAGCACAAAAGCTCGTTTATGAACTCACACATTTGCTGATTCACACAGAAATTGAATAAAATGAAACGTTTATAGCTTCATTAAACATAAAATTACATTGTTATTGGGGAACAACTCCGGACGGGGACGCATCCAACGGGGTTCGAGGAAATACGCCACGGAATGTGAACGAAAACTATGCCCGACTGCTTCCTCCTCAAAGTTCGTGCAGCCATCGTCGCTGGAATATGACGACGTCGTTTTATCGCTGTTTGCAGTCATCGGAATGTTTCCTCCGCCAAATACCGCACGCGCAAACAGGGACGATCCGTGAGTGGAAACAGGACACTATTGCTGCGCGACCTAGAGCGCGGGCTTTTCGCGGCGAGGAAATAGACAAAGTTGGGGAGCTTTATGTGTGGAGACTTCATGGTTGTGGAATTTCCTGGAGTTGGTATTATTTCCGATGTCGCTGGGAGGATGTTTTGTAAAAAGTATCTTCATTAGTTCAGTTATTCAAACAAATAATGATGGAATTATGTTTATTTCACCTGCTATGGCCTTGATTATAAAAATATTGCAATCTGTCAATGTCAGTTTTAAAAAGTTATTATGTTTCTATAACATTTAAAAACTCCTTCTTTTTCATCGATTCCTTCTACTTAAAAAATGTGTGGGCAAATTTTTATTGTAGAATGTTAAAATTCTGCAAACGTCACATTGCCGAGCTCCTGTGGTCTAATGGTTACAGGTTTCGCTTTATGAGTGGAAGGTCGTGGTTTCAAACCCACATGGCTTGGCAAGTCCTTTCCCCTGTACTCTTCACATGTAGAAGGACCATACTGTTCTCTGTATTTGCGTCTGCAGAGTTCCACGGCCCGATCGCAAAAATGTGCTTTGAAAGGGACGAGTTTTCAGAAACCAGAGTTTAAAGTGGGGGACTGGGTATAAGTAAAACGTAAATGTGCACTTCGGTTCTAGCGATACATTTGGACAGTACAGAGTGGAAAAGGCTGAGCCAAAGAGGAAGGAAAAAACATTCAAACCTCTTCGGCGGCAAAGTTACGGCTTTGGATCGCTCGACACACTTGCTCAACAATAGCGTGTGTGCGTGTCCCATTTGCCTAATAACAGATGAAGCCTTTGTGATTCTATAAATAGAATCGCAAGTCCGCAATAGATCAAATTACTGGTCGCAGTGGATAGTGGCATCGAACAAAAAAAAAAATGCCACAAGCAATTAAGATAAAATTGCCATCTCCTGTGAAGTCATGTTGTGTTCGCACGGTGCAGTTCCGTCCAAAAGACCGAAAGGACACACAACAGTGTAGAAATTAACAATATTAAAAATTTATTCAGTTTTTGCTGGACTCTGGCAGAGTACGAAAACGAGTGATGCTTAAGTTCTTCCCGGGGTTTAGCATCGTCCTTCCAGCAACCATCACCGTTGCGCTAAAGTTTGTTGTGCTTTATCACTTTCATCTGCGGTGCAGCAGGACTTGTTCACTGGTGTGGGAGGTTATGCTCGACATGTTTTGCGATGATGTGACATTGAACTTTGGTGTTACTTTGCATTATCTTTGAACAAAAAACAAAAAAACAAAAAACAAAAAACAAAAAACAAAAAACAAAAAACAAAAAACAAAAAACAAAAAACAAAAAACAAAAAACAAAAAACAAAAAACAAAAAACAAAAAACAAAAAACAAAAAACAAAAAACAAAAAACAAAAAACAAAAAACAAAAAACAAAAAACAAAAAACAAAAAACAAAAAACAAAAAACAAAAAACAAAAAACAAAAAACAAAAAACAAAAAACAAAAAACAAAAAACAAAAAACAAAAAACAAAAAACAAAAAACAAAAAACAAAAAACAAAAAACAAAAAACAAAAAACAAAAAACAAAAAACAAAAAACAAAAAACAAAAAACAAAAAACAAAAAACAAAAAACAAAAAACAAAAAACAAAAAACAAAAAACAAAAAACAAAAAACAAAAAACAAAAAACAAAAAACAAAAAACAAAAAACAAAAAACAAAAAACAAAAAACAAAAAACAAAAAACAAAAAACAAAAACAAAAACAAAAAACAAAAAACAAAAAACAAAAAACAAAAAACAAAAAACAAAAAACAAAAAACAAAAAACAAAAAACAAAAAACAAAAAACAAAAAACAAAAAACAAAAAACAAAAAACAAAAAACAAAAAACAAAAAACAAAAAACAAAAAACAAAAAACAAAAAACAAAAAACAAAAAACAAAAAACAAAAAACAAAAAACAAAAAACAAAAAACAAAAAACAAAAAACAAAAAACAAAAAACAAAACACAAAAAACAAAAAACAACAAACAAAGGACAAAGGACAAAGGACAAAGGACAAAGGACAAAGGACAAAGGACAAAGGACAAAGGACAAAGGACAAAGGACAAAGGACAAAGGACAAAGGACAAAGGACAAAGGACAAAGGACAAAGGACAAAGGACAAAGGACAAAGGACAAAGGACAAAGGACAAAGGACAAAGGACAAAGGACAAAGGACAAAGGACAAAGGACAAAGGACAAAGGACAAAAGACAAAGGAAAGATGAAAGATGAAAGATGAAAGATGAAAGATAAAAGATGAAAGATGAAAGATGAAAGATGAAAGATGAAAGATGAAAGATGAAAGATGAAAGATGAAAGATGAAAGATGAAAGATGAAAGATGAAAGATGAAAGATGAAAGATGAAAGATGAAAGATGAAAGATGAAAGATGAAAGATGAAAGATGAAAGATGAAAGATGAAAGATGAAAGATGAAAGATGAAAGATGAAAGATGAAAGATGAAAGAAAGATGAAAGATGAAAGATGAAAGATGAAAGATGAAAGATGAAAGATGAAAGATGAAAGATGAAAGATGAAAGATGAAAGATGAAAGATGAAAGATGAAAGATGAAAGATGAAAGATGAAAGATGAAAGATGAAAGATGAAAGATGAAAGATGAAAGATGAAAGATGAAAGATGAAAGATGAAAGATGAAAGATGAAAGATGAAAGATGAAAGATGAAAGATGAAAGATGAAAGATGAAAGATGAAAGATGAAAGATGAAAGATGAAAGATGAAAGATGAAAGATGAAAGATGAAAGATGAAAGATGAAAGATGAAAGATGAAAGATGAAAGATGAAAGATGAAAGATGAAAGATGAAAGATGAAAGATGAAAGATGAAAGATGAAAGATGAAAGATGAAAGATGAAAGATGAAAGATGAAAGATGAAAGATGAAAGATGAAAGATGAAAACAAAATACGAAAAATTGAGAGAAGAATTTTGAGCAATCAGGACTTATAACTATAATAATGACAGGAACATGTTTAAGAGTTGTTTGAGCGTCTCGCTTTAAAGAAAAATTGTTTTCTTAAATATTTCCGTTTTTAAGCCTAAAAATATTGAAAAAAATTTGATCATCCAACTCACTCCACCTCACCGTACTCACTGGCGAGTTAATCTCAACACCCTCTCTCCTTCGGTAGCACACCTCCCGCAAATTTTCGCCTCAAATATGCTGACTGTGGAAGGGAAAACACTATAAAACAGCTGTACACCATCGTTCTTCCCAACTCCTTCCCAGAGGATCCGAGAAAAAAAAAAACGACTCCGGACGAAACGACGGACTCAATGTGTTTGTCTGGCATTAAAAACGAGGACGGATTTCGGGATGATCTTGTATGCTTTGGAGAGGAACCACCCTCACCCTCACCAACGCCACCTGCTTTAAAGTTTGGTGCAGCATAAAGTTTGGCATGTTGTATTTTGTATTTTATATTGTTTCATAACTGTTCTTCCTCATTTGCCGCTTCGTTTATGTTTCGCTTGCCGTCATCCCCTGGAAGCACGATGAGTGGGAGGGGGTGGTTCTTTCCGTGCTGCTCATCCTGATTGCATGAGGTGCAGAGCTCTTTGGAGCAACTTTGGAGCAGAGTTCAACCCTCAACTGTGTTTGCATAAAGAGCATACTGATTTTATACAACACCCTGTAGGATTTATGAAACTTTCAAAATCGATAAATTTAAAACAAAATTTAATTTAAAATGATTTTGAAATTATTCAGGATCAGGGTTAAATCACCCACACCACTCGACCCAAAACCCAATTCTGGATGTAAGAGGAAGCTTCAGAGGATGGAGGTGATGGTTGTAGTTTTATTTCGCAGCATCGTCATACTTTTTCCGGCTATCTTGTGTATGCTAGTGATGTTGCCCCGAGGATCTCTTGCGTCCTCTGCCCGCCAGCAACATCAGAAGCAGAAGCACCACCACCCGTTTTAGTTTATATCAACTTCTCGACATTGTTTTCTGCTCTAATTTGTCACCATTTGGGTTTAAGTCACGTTCCGAAAGCTCATTAAATTTCTTCATATCTGCTTGTTGGTTCGTCGCGTCGTCGTACTTTCGTACTGTTTGTTTTCGGTGTCGGTGTGTGTGTCATCTTCAGCTTTGCCATTCAACGCCAGAGAGAGAGTGTTGGGAGCACCGAAATATTTGTACGGAACTTGTTTGCACCAAGTTATTGGGTGAACGAGTGAAATATCAAACGATGCGATCGCAAAGTGAGAAAATGAGGAGTTGTTTCCAAGTTTCACGCTGCAATATAATCATTTGGAATTAATACTTTGAACAAATTGCGTCTAGTTTCTCAAACCATTTGGACTGTATGGCAAAATGCAAATAAAAGATATTGAAAATGCATAAAAAATTAAAAAAAAATTCAGGAGTAGTCTAATTTTCATATAATTTAACCCTTTACAACCCAACCCCGCATCTTGACGGGCTTCGATTTAAAAAATCGTCAAAAATCCATTTTCAGCCAATTTTTGATCTTTAAAAAGCATTGAAAAGAAGAACTCTTAAAATTTTAGACAATTTAACGTTTGGAAGTTTGACTTGTTTTACGTGACTTTGCCTATGTTTTCAAAAATTTCATGTCTGTAGGGGTCAACTTTGGTTGTGTTTTTTACTAACATTTCCTATATTTTAAGTAAAAAGTACAGTAATTTTGGTTGTGTCTTAGAGTATGCCTATAAGCATTTTTTAACAATTTAAATGATAGTGTTTCCATTCTATAGACAAATGTGAAAAACAATCAAAAAATTGAAAAGGTGACTGTAAAAACATGAAAAAATAAAAAAAGGCAAAATGTAATGATAGATGGTGACAGAATAGGCCAAATAATACCAAAAACAAACATAAACTAAACAAGATAAATGCAAATTAAAATACAAAAAACAGAAAAAACATAAAACAAGATGAGTACAATTTTTCGTAGAACAAAAATTGCTTAGAATATCCTCCTAAACACGGAAAAAATCGAAAAAAAAATTGGACAGTAGAGGGTTAATAAAAAAGTGATTATATCAGTCATTTTTAATTTATTTTAACAGAAGGCCAATGCAAGTTTCTTTCCAAATAAGAAACAAAATAGAAATAGATGTAGAATCGATTGTAAACTGTTTACAATACATTGCATAACGTTTTTTTTTGCATTTTTAGTCAACACAGCAAAAAATCCGATGGTAAAATCGCATGCAAAAGCATGCACATCACCTTTGTGAGCAAAAGCATGTAATATTGTATGAGAAAACGTGTAAAATCATTTTACACATTTGAAATGGGTAATTCTCCGCTAACTCACACAGCAGTTGCCTCGACCCCTCTTCGATTTGTGTGAAATTTTGTCCTAAGGAGTAACTTTTGCCCCTGATCACGAATCTGAGGTCCGTTTTTTGATATCTCTTGACGGAGGGGCGGTACGACCCCTTTAATCTTTGAACAAGCGGTGTTTTTTAATAATTTCAAAAATTAGACGCCCGATTTGATGGCGTACTCAGGATTTCGAAAAACGTATTTTTCATCAAAAAAAACACTAAAAAAGTTTTAAAAACTCTGCCATTTTCCGTTACTCGACTGTAAAATTTTTTGGAACATGTCATTTTATGGGAAAATTAATGCTCTTTTCGAATCTACATGACCCAAAAGGGTCATTTTTTGATTTAGAACAAAATTTTTCATTTTAAAATTTCGTGTTGTTTTCTAACTTTGCAGGGATATTTTTTAAAGTGGTAACAATGTTCTACAAAGTTGTAGAGCAGACAATTACAAAAATATTGATATATAAACATAAGGGGTTTGCTTATAAGCATCACGAGTAATCGCAATTTTGCGAAAAAAAAAAGTTTTGAAAAAGTTGGTCGTCGTTGATCATGGCCGTTCATGGTCACTAGAGCGTCCAATTTCCCGGGGTAACAAAATTCCTGGGAAACGGGAAATTTTCAACAAATTTCCCGGGAAATCCCGGGAATTCCAGGGAAATTTTAACCATATTTTGCAACAAAATTGTATAAAACAGCGACCATAATAGTCAAAATGGGTGCAAGGATCAATTAATAATGGCTTGACTGTTTGAAAAAATCATGCAATTTTAAGCAAATATATAATCTATCAAATTGTATATGCTGTCGTACCAGATCAAAATCTGCTTTTTTTGTTGGAAAGCATCATTTTTTAAATCAAAGTGTTTAGATAGTGAGTAAAATCCATGCTCCACAACCATAAAATGATTCTAAATTTTCATTTTATAAATAAATAGATAATAATTGAATTTATCTTAAAAATCTTATTTCTCGTGCTTTATTACTTGAAACCCTACTTCAAGAAATCACTCAAAGTTTTCAAATATTTGAAGCGAGTTTTTGAAAAATGTTGTTGCATGGTTCAGCTTAACAAATTACTTAGCTTAAAACAATTTTCATTGTGCAAGAAGTGGCTTAAATTAAATGATACATGTTGTTCATATTTAATCCTCTTACGCCCTTGGTAGTTCCAGTGCTTAAATTGTCATTTCTTGAATATCATTGAACAAACTCTTCTTGCACAACCCTCCTTGTAAAATTTTATAACGTTAACTAAATTTTCTTCCACGGTAAACAAAAACGTTAGACAAATCTCAGTTTTGATCTTGGCCGGAAGGGGTTCAGGTCTTATTTCAAATGATATAACAAAAATTTCCGTTAAAAAAGATTACCAAAAATAAAATAAATTATTTTAATTTCATTATATACTTATTTTAGTTGCTCAACAAAAAATCAAAATCAATTCCCAGTTGTGAATGCTTCCGAAATAAATATTGTCTGAAATAATCCTTGACATGAAATTGACAGTTGGTTAAAATGAATAAAGTCAAGTTAGGTTCTGTAATTGTTTTTTTTTTTTTAGATTTTCAAAACATTGGTGCCCAAAATTTAAGAAAATGTATACTTCCGCTTGAATTTCGGGAATTCCCGGGAAATTTACAAATTTCCCGGGAAACGGGAAATATATTTTTTCGGGAAATCCCGGGAATTCCCGGGAAATTTTTTCCCGGGACGGGAAATTGGACGCTCTAATAGTCACCCGCGACAGACACGGACGACGAAACAAAGAGAAACGCAAAAAGTAACTTTTTCAAAACTTTTTTTCGTAAAATCGCGATAACTCGTGATGTTTTAAAGGAAACCCCTTATGTTTCTATATCAAAAATTTTGTAATTGTCTGCTCTACACCCTTGTAGAACATTGTTATACTCTAAAAAATAACCTTGCAAAGTTACAAAAAACATGAAATTCTAAAATGAAAATTTTTGTTTTAAATGAAAAAATGACCTTTCTGGGTCAATGGTTCGAAAAGTACATAAAATTTCCCATAAAATGACATGTTCCAAAAAAATTTACAGTCGAGTAAGGGAAAATGGCAGAGTTTTTAAAACTTTTATAGTGTTTTTTTCGATGAAAAATACGTTTTTTCGGAATTCTGAGTACGCTATAAAATCAGGCGTCTAGTTTTACATAAAAGTCCCTTTGACACTGAATTTCTATCTCATCACCGTTTTAGGCTGCACATTATTGAAAAACACATCTTTTTTCGCATGTTCAAAAATGAAAGGGGTCGTACCGCCCCTCCGTCACGAGATATCAAAAAACGTACTTCGGATTCGTGTTCAGGGACAAAAGTTACCCCTTAGGACAAAGTTTCACGCAATTCGAAGAGGGGTCGGGGCAACTTTTCCCGATTTTGTGTGAGTTGGTAGAGAATTACCCCTAGACAAATTTAAAGTTTTTTTCCAACAACATAAAATCTACTTCAAATTTATACAAAATCGCTACAATGTTTAACGCCAAACACCAATAAACCACTGCAAATTTACAACCGCACCACAGTACTTTTTCCGTCCCACGACACGATAATAAACTCCATCATGAAATCTTAACGCCAGACACTGCACCCACACGGAATGCACGTGTGGGTTCGTGTGGTGGCAGGAAATCCCTTTAATTTAATGCTCTTTAAAGATAAGACCCGTGCCCATTACAATCACACTAATGTCTCCAGTCTCCAGCTCCTGGGGCACGTGTTGCGGTGGCCCCGGGCACAGTCGGGAAATCCCACACACGCGACCAACAAACAAGACGCCAAGAAGCTCACCAAGGGGGGGTTTTCCACGAAGGAACGGAAAATCTTACAAAGTAAGAGTTGACTGGAGGTGTGGGGAACAGTGCGGGGATGCATTTTTTTAATATTTATTTGTTTGGTTTTAAACATTTTTAATTGGTATTGACGAAGGTCACAGATTTGGAAAATAATACATATTTTCCAAAATCTTCTGGCTGTCACTGTAACTTCCTTTCTGAGAAGCTTATACTGTGATTTGTTCAAAGGTGCACCACACCAGTTGCAAAATCTGCTCTTTCAAACTAACTGACTGTGTAGGTGGGTGGTGACTTAGTCTTGGTTTTCGAACTTTAAGGCTTCATTCGCTGGCGTCTTCGCCGTGGCTTTTTATCTTGTGACTGTGGGTGCAGGATCGCCGCAAGCGCCAGGAAGCAGTTGGACAAACACGTGACGTCGTCGCCACCGTCGTGTGTGCCCTCGGGGGAAGCCCGGTTGAGATTGCTCGTGTAATGCACTTCTGCTGGAATTTGAAGGCTTGACATTGTTCTACTGATGGCCGTGACTATGGTGAAGGTAGCGGAGAGATGTTAGAATTGGTTAAGGTTAGGTTTGGAAGCGAATTCAAAGCAATATTCGTATAATAATATCCAAGAATTATTAATCGAAACTAATCGAACACAAGAAATCCGAAGAAAGCATACTGGAAGACCATATGGTAAGAATACGCCCATTTTGTTTCTTGTCACTATTAATGTGGCATCATGTCCCGCCCGTGTGGATCAATCGGACCGCGCACTGGACTCACAATCCGGAGGTCGCTGGTTCGAATCCCACGGCGGGCGCTCTAAAATTCTTTGTGTAAATATGGGTATTCGGCACCGTCGCTCCGTGCCATACTTTCATACACTTAGGAGCCCAGGGCGGCGAAGTCCTTGTGGATAAAAAGGAAGACACTAGTGGTTGGTACTAGCAATGGTGGCCGACAGCTATAAAGTCAACTTCGTTCGTCGTCACTATTAATGTGTGTAGTACATTCGAGCATCCCCGAGCTGTACCACACTCATTAAAGCGAACAGGCCTACTGCGTTATATTAACCGCGAAGAGGATTCTGTGAACGGAACTTATTTCACAGAATCTACATGGGAGGAAGGATGCGTGGACATACCGTACCAAATGCTCCGGACATCGTGCATCGATAGCTTACAGAACTTTCATGATTTTTTATTTGGGTTTCAATTTTTTTCGACTTCGGCGTGGTGGACATAAATCTCGGCCGAACAATCTGACACTGCCTTTGGGCGGTGGCACAGCTTTCGCTCTCAAATCGGAAACTCCCCGGTGTGGTTTGAGGTTCCCAGCCAGGAAGCGACGTGGTCTGCAAAATCAGAGCGGAAGCTCGGAAGTCTCAATAAATGTGTGTCCGTTTGTTTGCGCGTTCTAAAGCTTGCTGAAAGAGAATGGTCACGTCTGGGCTTCTAGTTCAACGTGTGTGTTTGTGCAGCAGACACTATTATTGCAATTGGAAGCTTTCTTCCAGAAGGAGGAAAACCTTGGGTCCAGAAGGTTGACCAGAGAAGTTAACGCGAATCGGAAGAGACTGGTCGGTGCAGCAGCTGCCAGTGACTGGTGGCGTCCGGACGGAAGAAACCCGTAGAAAAATGGTTCTTTCCGCCGGTGTCCTGCTGCGTTCGCCGGCGTGATTGTGGAGCGTTGGGTCAAAGGGTGCAGGCGTACAAGTTAAGGTACAAATGTGCTTACCATTATAAATCAGGGCATTTATCTCCTTGGTGCACTTTTGTTCCCGAGGATTTCCAGAGCAGAGTGCTGCTTTCATAATGATAAAGCTGTGCATTTTTCTACCGGTGGAAAGAAAGTGGAGCACTGTGCATTGTTACATGGAGGTAGAACTTAAAGGAGGGAAATTATTTTAAAGATGCAAAGGTAAGTTTTGTGTCATTTTGCATGATTTCTGGATACAACGGATGAGCTAAGTTTTCTGGTTACTTGTTTAAAATCTTCGCCTGTTCACATAAGAGGCCCATATGAATTTTCATCACTCTTGATGTAATGATGCAGTTTGATTTATAACCATCTGAAATTAAAAGAAGTTCTTGAAAAAATGGTTTTAATTTTGTTTAACAAATTTAGCTACATATTTTTAAAGTCAATGTCTGTAATTATGAGCTGTTAAAATTGGGTTTCCTCAAAGCTTTTTAACCTCATTTTTCGAAAAGTCAATCCTCCAGCACGTCAGAACCGACTTTTACTCACTGGGTTGCAAAAAAAAAGATGCTTTGTAAAGGTTTTATGAAAAAAAGCATGAATCATTTTTATAACATATATGATTTACCTCTATATTAAATTAAAACTTATGCTGATTTGATGGTCTCAGGACCAACTTTTTTTTCAATTAAATTTCAGCGTGATTTAAAAACTTACAATGTTCAAAAACGAAAAATATTCATTTACAGGAATTTGAAAAATGATTTCAATTGAGCTTTGAATACCATGCTTTTCCATAGAAATAAGTAAACTCCCAGTATATAATTGAGAAGACGCATGCATAGCACTTAGAAATATCAAAAAGGTTAGTTACTAAAGTTGTGATCGATATGCTGAAAAAAAAAATTCTAAGCTATTTGAAAATATATCTTTCAGAAATGGACATAAGTTAACATTTTTTGTTTTATTTTATTAGGAAAAATATCTGTTCCTTATCACAACCTACTTTCCCGAAGATACAACATTGAAGATAAATCCCCTTCAAAAGATATGAGCTTCGAACGTTTTCAAAACTTTTTTGTATGGACTGCTTTTAAGTCGGTTTTGGATTTGTGATTTTTCACCGAATCCCAGGCACTGACCACTCGATGATTGATATACGAAGTTTATTGACAATGGTTTGTCTTAGGTAGATATTCCTTCACTGGAGTTCTCTTGTATGTAGATATGCTCTTTCTTCACGATCCTCCACTCCAGACCACCGATGACGCCAGACCCCGAACTGATGATCCCCTTTACTGCTTCGAAGACAGCTGAGTAATTCTCTACAAAATCGGTCTTTTTTCTTCAATTTTAATTTTTGTATTTTTTAATCCGACTGAAACTTTTTTGGTGCCTTCGGTATGCCCAAAGAAGCCATTCTGCATCATTAGTTTGTCCATATAATTTTCCATACAAATTTGGCAGCTGTCCATACAAAAATGATGTATGAAAATTCAAAAATCTGTATCTTTTGAAGGAATTTTTTGATCAATTTGGTGTCTTGGGCAAAGTTGTAAGTATGGATACGGACTACACTGGAAAAAATTATACACAGAAAAAAATATTTGGTGATTTTTTGTTTAACTTTTTATCACTAAAACTTGATTTGCAAAAAAACACTATTTTTAATTTTTTTTATTTTTTTAATATGTTTTAGAGGACATAAAATGCCAACTTTTCTGAAATTTCTAGGTTGAGTCCGGCTGGACTCTTCCAAGGCTGCTACTGTTGAGGCTGCTGAGGCTGCTGAACCTCATGATTTTTTTTATGCTGACCTCTGCGTTTCTGCATGACCTTCCGTATGGTGTCGTGAGGACACTTTCAAACTGAAAGTCATGAGTTCAAACTTTCAGGGAAATACTTTGTTTCTGGCTCGGTGTGAGGGTCGTTACAGTATCATTGAAGAATTTCAAGTTTTCAAAAATATTGCCTGATTTTTTTTTATACCTGCTCGAATTTTTTTCCATCTGGTATGAAAATTTTTAATATGTTTTGAATTAGTAAACATTAAATTTGAATAGATTTCATAATATTTTTATTTTATTTTTTTTAATTTTCACTTGTAAGCGAAAGGAGACAAAAGCATTAACTTAATGTCAAAGTCTCAGAAAAAAAAAAACATTAAAATGACACATACAAAATAAAAAGTAAAAAAAATAGTTTCAAACCTCAAAGGATAATGATATGGATTTTCCTTTGTCTTTATTATTCAGTATAGATTTATTAGTTTTAAAGGATGTGAAATATTTTTCTTTTTAATCCGTTTCTCGCTTTAGTTCTTTTGATTCAATTATCAGTGAGATGGAAAAAATGTAATCTGCATTTTGTTGCATCTTTCAAAATTAGGATTTTTTGCTTCATTCCTTCAAGATGGAATTCAATATTATTAGCTTAAGGCTGCAATTTACTAAATTTTAAAAGCATTTGAAAAAAGTTTCAACACTACTTTCAGGCACTCAGGTCTTAGAATCATTAATAATATCAAAACATATCTGGACCACAACCGCTTCAAGAAAACCAAAAGATGAAAATGACAATTTTTACTTTTTTATGTATGCTTGATTAACATTTCAGAAAAGTTTACAAAGATTTTTAACAATTTTATTCATGTCTTTGTTAATCGAACAACTGATTGCTGAAATATAACGAAAAATTGTTTTTCATGTCTTTTTCATGTGGTTCGTTTTTTATTAAAAATGTGAAACACTTATAATTTTTTTTTTCTTGGATTGAAAATTTCATTTAATGCAGGGGTGACCCAAGTATGGACCGCGAGGTAACTTTTTGTGGCCCGCGGACTCATTTGAAAGATCATGTAAAGTGGCCCTTTGACCCATCTGTGATTTCATATTTTTTTAAAAATTTAGCTTATACTTTGTTTTGTGAACAATTTTATTTTTGTTCATCTTAAATAAATTGTTTATCCATGCTTTGATCCCGACTATATGAGTAATATTTTGTTGAAAATATATATTAATGAAGTTTAAATGTGATTAAAAATTGCAAATTTCGTCAAAAAAATCATTAAACGTTTCTGGAAACGAATTATGAAACGTTAAAATTTTAATGAAGTTGATAACTGAAAAAACTTAAACCTTGGTGTTACCCATAAAAATCAGTTACAACGTACCATTTCTTTCTGGGATGAGCCTTATTTTTCCCTTATAAACTTTTCATCTCGAGATTCGAATAGAACGGACACAGAACAACAAAAATTGTGTATCGTTTTCCAAATTTCAAGCTTTTAAATGCTCTTAAAACTTCTGTACCTATTCAGACTGTAGTCCCATTTCACTCCGGTTGACGGTATGATTCCAATTACCTAACATCTGATTCAGGCATGTCAAAATTTATTATTTTTTTTTATGAAATCGGAGGAATAATTGTTGAAAACCCCTTTTGAAACAATTTAAGATTTTTTGTGCACTTCAAAAATAAAATAACGCTTTTTTGTGTTATCCCCTTTTTAAAATAATAATTCCAATTTTAGGAAAAATGCAAATGAATTCAATTACTTTTAATCATTTTTATTATATTTGAAAAAATTACAATCGTCTTCAGCAACAAAATGATCAACCACCCCACGTCCTTGACCCGTGGTATGTAACATTTTATCAAACATGTTTGCAGACCCCTAACCTTATTTTGACAATTGCAAAGAAATGCTCAAGGATATTTTTTGCATTTTTAAAGTTTTGTTGATTATAATAAATTTAAACCAACTGCTTAGAAGTTTTTTTGAACAAAACTGTTCAAAAACTGTAATTTTGTGTTCTCTTATATTAAAATGACGAAAATGTAAAAATACATATAGAGTTATTAAAATAATTCAGCTGATCAAAGTATTCTCAGTCTTATTCATTGTAATAACGTAATTCAATTTATTAAATAATCACAGTTGGCCCGAAAGCTCATGAGAGCTTCAAATTTGGCCCGCCATTCAAAAAATTTGAGCACCCCTGATTTAATGAATAATAAAACAAATAAAAAAAATCAAATTATTCGCTCTACAGCATTGCCTTGGCGTTCTCGATTGCGAGATTCCTACTCGAAACTAGGTGTCCGAAGGCTTGATTGTTGAGGCAATTGCAAACCTCTAAGGTGTAAAAGCTTCCATCCAGCCCGGGATTCGTACTGACGACCTTTGGATTGTTAATCCAACAGTCTGCCAGCGACTCCACCGAGACAGGACCCAGGGAGACGACTCCTACACCTGGACTGAGCTAACAACCTAACCTTTAAAACAAATCATAAACTTTATAATGAAAATCGTAAAACTTTCATTCCCAACAAAAAAAGGATTGTTCCGATATCGCTGAATTTTCAGATACTAGCGAGTTGTGATGATATAAACAGCTCCACAAAATGTTAGCTAGGCCGTAGAAAGTTGATTTAAAATACGGGCATTTTCTGCACAGTTGGGGTGAAATTATGTTATTCCAATAACATAATAACAATAAACTGACCTCTTTGGAATATTTTTCCTTTTTTTTAAAACATGCAAAATGCATTTGCGTGTTGTAACTGTTGATACGTGTCAAAAAATCGTACTGTAAATGGCGCTGCTAAAAGCCATAAAGCTAACGTAATGCATTACATTACCCAGCACGACACCACAACATGATCCCACGTCTGATGTTTTCCAGCATAATCCCAGCCCAGCAGCCAACTCCGAAGCGCCGTGTTGTCAGTTGGGGGGGCCTTTTTATTTTTTTCCCACCCCGGATATCATAAATGGTTCCGGGATCATGTCATGGATGCAAAATAAATGGCTGCTAATATTATCCCTTTTGGTCGGGATTAATTAACCGTATCAACATGTAACGGGCCATTTTTAATGATATTTAAACACGTGCAGTGGCAATTGTTGTTGCTGGTGTTTTTTGGCCGCGGTGTCATTCGATGATTTGTGGGCGGAAAAAGCCGGGGGCCCGGAATTGTTGGTCGGACTCGGCCGGCAATTTCTCTTTTTTAACGTGCAACTCAACACATGGTGGCTGCCTGTCAGGAACCGCGATAAGGCATGTGTCACTGCACACACGCTGCGTAAAATTGGCGGGGGAAAATTGCTGGTTTTTGGAATGGGTCACCGCGTTATCCGTGGTCAAACCCAAAATTGTACAATTATGCTGGAAACATTTTTTTTTTCGGTGGCAACAGTGGTTTTTGCGTTGAAATGTGGTGGGCCATTCAATGGTGCTTAATTTTGTTGCAATCAGAGAGGGATCATTGAACAAGATCGCATATCTCTAAAGCATTTGTTTTTATTACGTTTTTGGAAAGTTATTACAAGATTTAAATTTTGTATATTAATTTTTGTAAGCTTTCATAAGTTTTAGTAAACTTTCCCTCTAAATAACAATCACTTCGCACAAAAATAAAGTGCCCTGTTTAGCGAACAAAACTAGCAAAATAAAAATTATTTATGTGCTTCCCGTTCTACCACAAACACAGTCAGTCACACTCGCGTCCAAAAAAACAAAAAGATCGTTGCAATTCGTTTCCTTTGGCAGAAGTTAAGGCATCTCTAAACTTACCTATGTATGATACAGGAAAGGAAGAGAACTTTTCTTTAAAAAAAATCATTGCACAGCAGTATTTTGTGCTCGGCTGGCGAACAAATCTCAGCATCTTCTCACGGGAAAACTACGATTTTTTTATAAAGAATGTTTTTTTTTTTAAATTGTGGAATTTTTAAAATAATATTTGCTACACTTATTTTCAATCAAAAATTTATTACAAATTTTATAATTTTTTATCAGTGCCTACTTCTCCAAATATCGCAACAATTTGCGATCGACAATCGATTATTTATTGCGCTGCGGTACCAATTTAGAACCCCGTCACACGTGGGAAATTCTGCAAGCTTTCGATTGTGGTCGAAGCGGGTTTCGAGTTGTGCTCTATTGCAATACACCGCACACAGTATTGCACAACGGGATTGAACATTGGTTGTCCTCCGTGTGAGTGTTTAATGGTGGAAAACCTTTCCAAGTTATCAGTGCTTCGGCTGCACTTGTGCAGCAGGGCCCTAGATTTATGACACTTTTGTAAGATAAACGAGCGACCCGGGGGGAAATTTGTTTGCGGAAAAATTGTTTTTCTCCGCGCCGAAACAACCAATTGGACCAAGGTGACTCAAATTGACCATAACAAATGACCGTGTGGGACGTGACCCCTTTAGAAAATGACCCCCACCCCAGTCTCGATTGACAGGCGAGCAGAGTTCAATAAATACAACGAAACCCTCCCCCGAAAGCTCACAACATATTCATTAACATTCGTTGATGGATGGCGATGGCGATGGCGAAAAAGCAATCGCATCACATCAAACAGTCAATTGGCAACGTTTTGATGAATGAATCGCCATGTTGGCAAGCACCCCGGGCCGAGTCGAGCAAAATACGAAATCGAAAAACGGTTTTATCGGCAAAACATCGAAAAACATTTGGCATTTACGGGGGGGTCGGACGTAAGCTACGGGTTCATTTTTGTGTTGGTGGTTGCTTTCCTTACTCAAATTTTTCAAAATTCATTTCTTTTTAGATGACAAAAAACTTCATATTTGAGCTTTAAACAAGTCAATACAAATATTTGACAGTTGGACTTGTGTGAAAAATAAATTTTCCAATTTCTCGGGGTTACAAATTTCCCGGGAAACGGAAAATTTACAGCCAATTTCCCGGCAAATCCCGGGAATTCTCGGGAAAATTTTAAATTTATTGAAAATTGTTATGATCTTGGTTTTAATTAATAATATGCAAAAAAAATTGTATAGGACATCAACATTAATGGTTTAAATATGTGTGAAGATCAATTAACAGCTTGACTGCATGTAAAAAATCATTCAACTATAAGAAAATGTATTTTGGTATTTTTTGATGATGATGATGATGATGATGATTTTAAATTTGCCGCTGTGACCAGTTTATTGAAATGAGAAAAAAAAACATGCAGAAATTATGTTTTTCATGACAAATACTGGTTTCAGCGCATTTTAGCGTTGGTTTTACTCCAAACAACCCAATGTTCTCAAATATTTGAAGCAAGTTTTGAATATATTTTTGCATTTTTTGAGAACAAACAATAGAAAGTAATTTTTCTATTTTTTTTTCTTATTATTATGCAACATGATTTAAATTATACGGTAAATTAACATCATTTCACAAAAAGTCTTCTATTTTTCACATTTAACCCTCTAACACCTTTGGTTGCACCTGTGCTCCATGATTCTTTTACTTCAAATTGTAATTTCTGTAGTACTAGGTATTCAACCAATTGAATTATTTTTGTTGTGCAAATTCGATATTCATCTCATTTGATCATGGTAAACAAAAACGTAAAAAAATCTCATTTTGAATTTGGAGGAAAGGAGTTAATATTGTTTTGATGAAATAACATCAATCTGTTAAAAGCTTACCTAATTGCTTAGTACTCATTAAGCAAGATCTATTCCCAGTTGCTTCAAAAATTAATATTATCAAAAATAATTCTGATATCATCATTTCTGATAATCTGAATAATCTGAGTTCCAAAAAATTAAGAAAATGTATACTTCAGCTTGAATTTCGAGAATTCCCAGGAAATTTACAAATTTCCCGGGAAATATTTTTTTTTCGGGAAATCCCGGGAATTTCCGGGACGGGAAATTGGACGCTCTTGTGAAAAACAATATTTTTTTAAAAATACTGAACTGCCCATGATCGCATAAATGTCCCATATGCATTTTCGTCACTATTGAGTTATTGATGCAGTTTGGTTCAAAATCGTGTGCTCTTTCAAAAGAGCCTATAACATCCAGTACTTTGTTCTAGAAATCAGGAGGAAATCCAATTTTTTCGTGAAAACTTTACACGTAGCCTTATGTGTGGGACAAACTTGTTTAGCGTTTTTCTCAGCTTGCTGTTTTTGCATATGGGACATTTATGCGAACATGGGCAGTGAAGGTTATTTAAATAAAAATGTTTATTCATTATATCATAATTTCTTAAAATAAAAAAAAAACATATTTTGGCCGATTACGCCGTGGATCGTTCTCATTTTTTAGAATACATTGAAGATTGGAATATTTGGATTGATGCTGAAATATCGGAGTACTTAATAAATTTAAAGTATCTTATCTAATTTTCAAATGTATTCTTAATTTTTATGATAATTATATTAAAGCTTTTTCAAACGCAAAATATTATTGTGGAAATAATTTTCTGTGAATATCGACAAATTCCTTAAAATTTCCTGAATATTTTATTAGCAGAACTTTAAGAAGATGGTAATTTTCACATGTTGTGCTTTGCAACAAGAAACTATCATTATTTTTAAACAAAATTGAAAACTACATTTAATTTTTTTTCATTTTAGTATCCACCACATCGTGGTTACTAACAAGTGAAAAGTTTTCAAATAAAAATATTCTAAGAGGCTAATTGAAGGTTGTGATGATTACTGAAATAAAAAAGTTAATAACCAAATCTAATTTTCAAACTTAACTCATATTTTTAATTGTTTTTTTTATGATAAAATAAAATTGTTATAATTTATTTAATGTTAATATTGATCAATTCTTTAACATTTTTTTATAATGTGTCAAGTACAAATTAAATTAAACAAGTTGCATATGTGATTCTCTTATGAAAATAATTAGTTGTTTGTAAATTTATGAATAATGATATTTTTTTCAATTTAACGGTGCACATCAACCAGAGCTTTTGCACCCAGATTATTGTAACAGACATTTTAGTATCATCAAAACTACGAGAATTATCGATTTAATTTTTCATTCATCCCCTAAGCTACCCCTAAGCTACTTTCTAAAAGATCTACAATAAAATTTGACAATTTTTATAATCAAATTATTTCTGGATTGAGCACGTAAGTTCGATAATTTTGGAATAAGAAGACAACAACTTCCTTGGTTGCAGTGTACCATTAAGAATAATTGATTAAAAAAGATTTCCATTTTTGAGTTTGATTGCAAAGTTTAAAAAAATAAATATTTTTGATAATCAAATTCCTTTGATAAGTAATTGTTACAAAGATGCGCAATTTTAGCAGATGATATTTTGGTCGACGTTACAAAAAATTATTTTTTGAAAAAAAAAAAATTTGGTCGACGAGCTCGATTTAAAATTGGCATGAAAATTAACCCGCCAAATGTTTAAGTATGAACTTATATAAAAAAATATTTCAATGCATTATAATTATTTGAAAAGGACATAGAATAAGGAAATCCTGTGATTTTATTTATTACAGGAATTATTATTTTAAACATGAGCTTGGAAACATAATGACCACGTACGTTTTTCAAAAGTGCTTCAAAATTGTTTCGTTGATTTTTTTAAGCTGGTTTTACATTAATAGTCATTGTGTTTTCCACCAATTTTCACCTGAAAGTTTGTAAATTGAATTAATAATGTCAAATTGACCCAAAGTAAGGTTTCTTTTAATGATTCGTTTGTAATAAAACATACAATTAAATATTTATTTGACTAAGTTTATCAATTTTTAATAAAATGTAATTAGATTTAAGGTTGAATGAATAAAAAAATCCAAGTTTGACCAAAATTAAAATAAAAAGATTTTTCCTTTAAATTAAAAATTCTTGATACAACCAAAACCAATTTTATAGCATGATTCATAAATCTTCCATGTTTTCTTAGAAACTTTTTCTACTGAAAATCCCTACAAATCTAAAGAAATTTTTGAATTTTGTTTTAATTGCACCCAAAATTTATAATTTGAAAACTAATTTTTCACTCTTTCTAGTGTCAAATTGTCCACAGAACCCGAAAGTGCAGTTCGTTTTCCTATTCGAATTCATTTTCATTGAGAAAAACAAGACACATTGAGAGTATTGAAATATTCCTACCTAAACATGTTTTCATAATCATAGTTAACTAACTTTTCAAATGTTTAAAAATATGTTGAAAATAATTTCTTAAGGTACTTAGAACACTTATTTACCAAGCTGTTATTTGAAATAAAAAAACTAAGTTTTTGTACGTAAAATTGGTGCTTAAAACCATTTTCATAAGTTCTAAACATCAGAAGTAGAGATAAGATGCGAAGAAACTCAGTGAGAATTTATTATCTCAATTATTCAATATTTTACAGCAGTTTTGAAAAGGCTAATCTTTTAATTTTTAGGATGTACATTTTTGTAATTCATTATTTTATTATATAAAAAAATATGTTTATTTGTTTAAAATGCATTAGACATCTTTTCAGTTGTTTTGCATAGACTTGTCTCCAACATTTCCTGGGAAAAAGGTTTTGGCTAACATTTCTACTTAGTTTGGGTGTAAGAATATTTATTTAGGCGAGTTTTCAATTGAAGAAGCTCAAATAATCTAATCAATTTCAAGGTTGATCTATTGTTGAAAATAGAAGGGATCCAAAAAAAATGATCAAATTATTTGATACATCATAGTGTTTTTAGACCAATGCTTAGAATTTTAAAAGTTTATGTCTTACATCTATAATATTTTCTATAGATTAATGTTTGAAAATTAAAGCACAGCCTAGCCAAGATATGTACCATAAAATGTGGGCAGTTTTAAATCAACAAACGTCCTCCTGCAATGATTTTTTTATGTTACTCTACTAGTCTGAATCGGAGGAGTTGGATCTTTTGGACTGCGGGTGTTGAAATCGAATATATATATATTTTTTTGTTGTAATTTCCGGAGCGATATTCAAAAAACTTTAGTAGTTTATGTCCTGTTCCTTCCCCGGAATACCTTCCCAGCAGCAGTCACCAGAAGTCACGGATCATTTCACTGCCGCCGCCACCGCCACCGAGCTGCTATCAATCGAGCAGAAATCGAATCAATTTATTATTCCACTCTTCCAACCCCGTCTATCGTGGGAGCCCAATCGAGTTCCGTCCGGATGAAATATGTCTGGCACCTTCTTCTACTTTTCCCTTTTACCAGCGCAGTGCCAGTAGTGTATCAAAGTCCTCTTTCTAGCTGACGATCCCTCTCCTGGCTGCTGACTTGCTGACGATGGCCGGGGTACATCTTTACCATATTTAACTGGAAGGGAAATTGATGGGAAAACACAACAAACGATCTGGCTGCTGCTGCTTTTTTCCCCCACTTCGTGCAACTTTGGAAAAGAAAGTAACTCGCTGACTTTTCCTTCTGCGCTTCTTCCCGGACGACTGTCTTTTGTCTGCGTAATGGATTGCTGTTACCCGATGTGCTGTTCTTCTGGCCTTGGTTTTGCACGCTGGGCGGGGAAGAAATTCGTTTCAGGACGATTACCGGGATGATTCAGTGGAATTGTAAATGGTGTTGTTCTATCAATATTGGCTGTTGTAGCTAAGCACTAACGGTTCCCATCTTGCCAGCGAAAGGTCGCAAAAGGATGGTCTACACGTGCTTAAGACATTTGTTACTCAACAAATTGCAAGGAGAGTTTGCAGCATAGTTGCAATTTAGAAAGATAAAAATTTCAGTTTGTGGGATGACTTGGATAGTTCGACTTTTTTGAGATCCAAATTGCGATTTAGTTGTACACAGCAAAAAATCCGATGGTAAAATCGCATGCAAAAGCATGCACATCACCTTCGTCAAAATAAACACTTAATATTACACACTGCATGTACAAATTTTGCAAACACAAAAAAAAAGTTGCAACCGACGGGATTCAAACCCAGCACCAACAGTAAGGACTGGCGCCTTAGCCCACTCGGCCATCAGACCGATGTAAAGCTGTAAGGATAAACGCATATATGAGCTTGACATTTCGGTTAAGTAGGTTTCCGATACTGATGGGCTACATATTTCAGGGTGTAATATTACACAGAATTTCATAAAATAATGCAATATTTATTTTACACCCAGGGCTTTTACACGCAGCTGGATTACTACTTTTTTAGCTGTGTAGTCTTCATAATTTCTTATATTTCTTACATCTTGAGGAGGAATTTTCTGATCGTTTTTTTTCTGTTAAGCAAAGTTGTAGGTTATGATTAGTATTATTCGGAAAAAAGTACAAGGAAAACAATTTGTCCCATTTTTCCTGATTGCAATTGCAAAAAATCTATTTTGAAAAACTTAACCTGCTTCGTCTTTTAATTTTATGATTGGTTTTAATGACAACTTTTGACTTTCCTTTTTTCACTTATTTGGCCGTTGAAATTTCGGCAGTACTTAGATATTTTGAAAATTTATGATTGCAAAACAAGTGTACTAATGAAAAAGGCCAAATATTGAATCCATGGCTTGTACTTTTTTAATTTGAACTGACGCCTTTTGGATTGCGAGTTCAACATCCGACCTTTCGAGTAACAAAGACAAGGAAAATCATTTTCACCAAATATTCTATAACAATTTCAGTAAAAAAAACTAATCTCATGCCTTTGAGTTTTTTTACGAACAACTAAATCTTAACAAAAGGCAATATTACAATCATAACATCTGTAAAATTTTATTTTAAAACTATGTAATGATTCCAGACGTGGCGCGGTGGTTAGCGGCTTCGGCCGATCCCTAAGTTGCTATGGGGCGCGGGTTTGATTCTTGCCTTATCCTCCTGGCCTTCTATCGGATGGGGAAGTAAAAGGTCGGTCCATTTGCGTAAAAAGAGGTTTTGGGTGACTCACCACACATAACCTTTGGACGCCTAGAAATGAGCAGAAACTTGCAACAGAGACCACAAAAGACCCGGGGGTCGTTAAAGTGGATTGCTTTGCTTTTTTATGATTCCAGACAAAAATATTACTAACTCTTTGAGGCACATTCTAGTTACACTGGCTTGCCTAATTTCAGCAAAAAAAATTATTCCAAAATTTAATGCAATGAATTTGTTTAAGATTGTGATATGAATCGTTGGAAGTTTATTGTCTGATTCAGACTCCACCTTTTTGAGATTTACCGAGCTCGACTCCAACTCAATCTCTTGAAAAATATCCGACTCCACTGACTCTGACTCCGACTTCAACAACAACTCCAATACAAAGTTTTTGAAAATTGTCCGACTTCACCTCTAATTTCGATTCCAACTTCGACTCAGACTTCGGTTTCTCCGGATTTACCGACGTTGGGTCCTCAAAAATACCCGACTCCTCTAACTCCGACTCTATAGCTCTAATGTTAGACAACGTAACTGAGTTGACTCCGACTTGGAGACTTCAAAGTATGCCGATTCCTTAACTTTGAGTATCGCAGGGTCATCTAACATTATTGGTTCACCCACATACTTGGTATACTTTTGTGGTAATTTATCGATAGGATGCTAAAACGAAACTTTTCTTTCGACCCTACTGATTGCACTGACTTTCAAAAAATGACTGCGCAGACTCAACTCGAGTTCATGCTTACTTTTGTGTCCTCAGAAACACGTTCACTTTTAATTTTACCCTTGAGTCTGTGAATTTTGTTGATCGGTGTTGTTGGACCTTTTTTGGGCAATCGTTTGCTTTTTTACTAATAAAAGAAGTGCTTTTTTCCTTCCTCACATAGAAAATTCCAATAAAATAAACTTCATTGACCCACCCAAAATCTAATTCTGAGCAAATGTTTGATAACTATACCAAAGTTAAAGCATTTTTATTCATAAGTCACATTTTTTAGGTCGGATCTCAGATATTTTTTTTTTATTGTTAACGACCCTAAGTTAGGCCAGACTATTTTTGTTTTAGAAACGACACTCGAAGAAAAACGACAACTGATAGTATCAAGTGGTTAAGAAGCGAAAAAAAAAAAAAAAATCACCAGATCACAGACTTATCCCGTCTGTGATCTGGTGATTTTTTTTTCGCTTCTTAACCACTTGATACTATCAGTTGTCGTTTTTCTTCGAGTGTCGTTTCTAAAACGGATCTCAGATATGTTGCTGAAAATGATGACCTTGCAAGTTATCAAAAGGCATTTCCATTGAGTGTAAAATGCCTGAAGATCTCACATCCCTTTTGTTTTCACTGGGTTTGAAGTCTCTATTTTAGTAGAAAAATTTATTTCTGAAGAGAACTAAAGTTTTTTTTCCATCTTAAAGAAGAAATTGCTAAGAATTTGTGGATTTCAACGGTAAATGGTTATTTTCAAAAACTTGTAATGAAATGTTAAAATTTGCAGTTAGTCTGTAAAACAATCTAAATATCAAAAAGCTTTAAAATGAATGTAGAAGTGACTCATGGTGTTCAACCATCGAGCCTCTATACTCCTCTGTATTAAAAAATTGGCCGATTTTAAAACTGTTTCGAAAATGAGAGAGGACGGTCACAACTGTCTGACTGTCACATTTTGAGGTCATGACGAGGAATTCTAGGAGCTCACTTCTTAAATTATAGATTTTCATGTTAGGAACAATGTTTTCTTAGACAAGAAAAAATAATAAAATACTTTTTTGCACCCCCTCTTCAATTTACTGGAAAAGTCACTTTAAAAAATAATAATTTTAAAATAGCTCAAATTTAAAACATAAACTGGTTCATTTTTCTACTAAAACTGGTTCATTAAAGTTAATATTGTCTTCAAATGATAGGTTTTTGTCAATAGATTATGACGCACCATCAATATTTGACCAAAATATGAAAAAAAAAAAAAGGAATTCGAATTCATATAGAAAAACGTTTCTTAATCCACCATTAGGTGGTTGGTGCCTTCCTCACATTTACAATAATGAAAATAAGTTTATGAAAAAAAAAAAAGGTGCAGGTGGTTATGTTCTACATGACCAATATGACAAAGAACTTTGTAAAAAACTCCTAAAAAATATTCTATTTTATTTTATATTTTTAAAACATTGCCTATGTATTGAATCCTAAATAATTTATTCCTATAAAATGTTTTCAATCTTTGGCACCTCTGTGGAAATAAATTGCCAAAACAAGTATGGTTCGGAAAATGTCAAATCAAAATGGTAATTTTCATGTCCAGTATCAAAAACCATGAATTTTGATACCCATATTGCCCCAAGTCGAATAGTTCGATTAATGTCCCCCCGGGAAGACCTTCCTCCAAGGGAATGGCCACTCCGGGTGTGGCCAATCCGATCAAAATGCCCATTTTCATTACCAGTTTCAAAAACCATGAATCTTGATACCCATATTGCCCCAAGTCGTATAGTTCGATTAATGTCCCCCCGGTAGAACCTTGCAGAGGGCACTGGCCACTCCGGGTGTTACCAATCCGGTCAAAATGGCCATTTTCATTACCGGTTTCAAAAACCATGAATTTTGATACGGGACCATCCATAAACCACGTGGCCACTTTTTTTGGGAATCTTTTGAACCCCCCCCCCCCTCGTGGACAATTGTCCATACAAAAAAAAAAATTGTATGGCTCGTGGACAATCGCCATATCCCCCCCCCCTCCCCCCTCTAAAGTGTCCACGTGGTTTATGGATGGTCCCTACCCATATTGCCCCAAGTCGTATGATTCGATTAATGTCCCGCCGGTAGAACCTTCCCCAGGGCACTGGCCACTCCGGGTGTGGCCAATATCCTATAAATGTGGTCCCAAGCCCATTGCCCCAAATCATTCTGGTCTGGTGACCGTCCTTAAAATCTTCATAAGCACAGAATTCCTCCCAATTTAGTGCACAAACTGTGTCTTTCAATGTGTGCGTGTGTGTGTGTGAGCAATAAAATTACCACCGTGGATCCGCCTTTGTCGAAACCTCGTCAGGCACTGAATTTTACTGAGGCTATCTGTTAGCTTAAATAGTTCGCATGAAATGTGGCAACAGTGGTGCAACATTCTCGCGTGACAGTTCCACGAAAACAGGAGAGAAGACAGAATTTGCTAAGTGCTCTCAGCCAATCAGCAGCCGGTATTTTTTAAATACTTTACTAAACAGAATAAATTTTAATAGGGTCTTATGGGACCCCAAAACGAATCGAATAAGGCTGACCCGGCCAAAATCGGTTTAGCCAGTTTTGAGAAAATCGTTTGTTCAGAATTTGATTCTGAGTCTATATGTATACGTGAAGGTATATCTAGAACACAGAAAAAAATCCGATGGTAAAATCGCATCAAAAAGCATGCACATCACCTTTGTGAAAAAAAACGTTTAAAATTACATCCATGAATGTACAAAACTGTGTAATATTACACAGACCCCATTTTTGGGACCAGGGGTAGATATCGAATTGGTTTCTACCTAGAAATGTCATGTCAAACATAAACAATTGAAATTTTTATTCTCGATCTTATTTATTGATTATAATTTTCTCTTAAACTTAAACTTAATTAGTTAGATAGTGTCTTTTTACAATTTGATGAATTTGATTTTTTCACTCAATGCTCTTTTGCCCGAAGTGGTTGCCGATTTGGTCCTTGTCGCATTCAAGAAACTGGCCGTCCAACTTGCGAACGATTTTCTGCTGCTGCTCGGCTGGAATGCTTTTTGGGGCCATCGATGGCAGCTGGGGATGAAGGTTTGCTCGGGCGAAGTACTTCTGGATGACATAATTGTCGAACTCGAACGCACCGTTTCCCATTACAGCATCTGATGGACGAACCGAGATCCGTGCTGATCCTGGACAAAAAACAACACGATGTGGATGGTGAGATCCGCAGCAGAGACCGTCCTGAGGGTTGATCCAACCACATTCGCAGCCGCGGCTGCTACATGCTGCATCATCGATTCTTTCAGCCGCTCCGCGATGCCGGCCAGCGTCACGCCGTGAATTATCTGCAGCACCAGGTAAATCTTGGTCGCGTTGCCCACGTTCCCGAGGTAGAACGAGTTGCGCGAGATGGCTTCGAAGCAGGTCTGGCACTTTTCGAACAGCAATCGCAGCCGGCCAGGATGTTCAGCGTGCCCTCGTGTTTGGTCGTGACAAAAAAAAGCAAGTCAAAATCTGGGTTGACGCGAGGGCCACGTTTAACGCTTACTTGTGCTTCCAGGTACCGGCCTCCTTTGAATATGATCTCTTCGACGATGTCCTGCGACGTTTCCGGGGCAACGCCGGTCATCTCCACGTAGCCCTTGTCGATGAGGTTGACCGAAATGACGCCACAGTTGCCGAACACCAGCTGTAATTTGTAGCAACTGGAATCACTGAAAGAAGTCCCTTATATTGATCGCGACCTGCGGATCTACAAACGCACAAGAAAGTCACGTCCGTGATCTCGATCACGTTCGAAGGCATGTCATAACCTTTGCGCCCGCCTCCTGGAAGTGTCCCGAGTTGAGCAGGGTCTTGAAGATACCGCAGACCATAATGTCGAGCACGAGGAAGCCAAACTTCAAATTTGGGTCTTGAATGTTGCGCGACTGCGTTGACACGTCGCCGGAACCGTTTATTTTTCGCTTGCGCTTCGGCGATGGCGTGCTCGCAATGTCCTTAATGGCGGCTATCGCGGCATTGGCCTTGTTGACGACGCGCGCCTTGAGCGTTGAAGCGACCTAGAATAATATAAAGGTTTAAATCAAATTAAAATTGAAATAAAAAAAAAACAAAACCTAATCCGGGTTAAACTTGATAGACACTGAGGCACGTACTTTTTTCTTGGCGGCGGACTTTGTCGTCGTCGTCGTCTCGGCCGATTCAGCGCACCCAGCTTCGTCGTGTTGTTCATGCTCTCGTCCTACTTGCCGTCCTCACTCTTGTCGTTTTCCGCCTCGCCCAGCTTGCCTGGATCGGGACGGTGGTCTACTTCGCCCGTGAACAGATGTTGCCACGAGTTTGGTGATTAAGTTCCCGATCTACTGGACCGCTGTCTTGAAGCCGGCCACTTGCATGACGACATCAGCTTTTCTTGAACTCGCGGTACGTTGAAAAGCGAAGAGAAGTACACAGCCACCGCGCGTGCTGCGGTCCGGATAGCTTCACGCAGAAAAATGTTTTGTAGAATCAGCCTGTACGAGGTTTGAATCAACAAATTTTTTGTTGAATATAATCAACGCCGATTTTGCGTTGAAACAAACCTTGATTTTCTCTATTCCACAAAAGTCTTTTGATGTTTTGAAAAAGCTGCTTTGACGTTTAGCGTTGATTCAACAAAAATCATGATTTTCAAATCAACAAAACGTTTTGTTGATTCAAATATGCCTTATTTTTCTGCGTGTTGATGACACCCGGGATGAGGTTGAGCGCGTTGACAATCTGACCGCAGATGAGTTTGCAACGCCCGAGGTTGCTGCGATGGGCGGTTTGTTGAAGCCGACAAAGTCGATCTGTGTGCGTTTTTGATGATCGGCCCAGATTCTTCACGGAAACAGAGCGGGTTTCGTCCGGGAGTTGGAACACGAACGCTTGGGATACATTGTCCAGGATCAGTGGTAGTAGCTGGACGCCTGACACGGCTGCCGTGATCTGGCAGGATGACATGCTGCGGAACACGAAAAGTGAAGAAATGCAGAACAGCAGCACGGACAGGATCAGCGGGTCGTTGGAGTTTGAGAGGTATTTGAGCAATTCCTCGATCAAGTACAGTTCGCCTGCGACAGATGACCGCTCGGTCACCATGAGAATTTGCGAGAGGACACCCTCGAGCACGTTGACCAACGCGTCCCACTCGAAGTCAACCGGATCGGTCACCGTGCATGGTGGTAGGTTCCTTTGCATTCGCTCGTTTTGTGCTCCAGTTTCAAGCGACGGTGGTTCCGGTTTTGATCACTTTGCACAACTGTTATTTGCGTAAAAGTTTCTTTTTCAACTGTCGGAAGAGGTAAACTTCTGAAGACTAACCATTTTTGACAGCTAGAATTGAGACGCTAACCGCACTAGTGATATTAAACATAAATTTTCGTGAAATTACACATTTCGAGTGTAAACAGTGTTTGACAAAAATCGCAGCGGCGTTCCATGATATTTGTGTAATATTACACCAAAATAATTACACGACACGCTTTTACATGCAGGCATTTTACATCTTTTTTTGCTGTGAAGGTATATTTAAGAAGTTCAATTTTCAAGTGATTTTATAGCCTTGCCTCCGTGAGGTAAGGAAGGCAAAAATCGTATTGGTCATTAAATTCAGGGTTGCCCCTTTTTCAAGAAAACCCAATGCATGCAGCTCGTAGGAACAGTCTCCACAAACCTTTTCTCTGTAAGAAAATTCAATTTCGACACTCCAGAGCCGGGATATTTGAGTTTTAGTGAGAAAAAAGTGCCAATTTTCAAGCAATCCTTAAGTCTAGTAGGGAAGTTTGGGGTTATATGGACAGTGGGGGTAATTTGGACACCCCTTTAAAATCATCTTTTCTTCTGATATAAAGCGAAAATGGCTACCGTCAGTGGGGTGACAATGGGTCTGGGGGGTGAGATTGGGTCAAAGTTATTTTTACGGATTTAACAATTTCTCAGGTTCTTCTCAATAAAATTAAATTCTGCTACAATGGTTGTGTAGGGGACATCTTAAGATGACTTAGCTGAAAAAATATCTTTCATACACCAAATCCTGTCATTTTAGCAGCTGTCTAAAGTTGAGGTACGTTTTTGGCCAAAAATTTCGTCTCGAAAAATCAAATTTTAATATTTTTGCTGGAATTGCTCGAAAAGTACCTAAATGTTTGCAAATCTCTACTTCAAACATTGCAGCATGTCAATACGATTCCTTCGAACAAGAAACACTGTTGGATGACTTGTTTTTACCATATTGTTGTATTTAGCCGGGACCGTGGTGTAGGGGTAAGCGTGATTGCCTCTCACCCAGTCGGCCTGGGTTCGATCCCAGACGGTCCCGGTGGCATTTTTCGAGACGAGATTTGTCTGATCACGCCTTCCGTCGGACGGGAAGTAAATGTTGGCCCCGGTCTAACCTAGAGGTTAGGTCGTTAGCTCAGTCCAGGTGTAGGAGTCGTCTCCCTGGGTCCTGTCTCGGTGGAGTCGCTGGTAGGCGGTTGGACTCACAATCCAAAGGTCGTCAGTTTGAATCCCGGTATGGATGGAAGCTAAGGTGTCAACAATCAAGCCTTCGAACACCTAGTTTCGAGTAGGAATCTCGCAATCGAGAACGCCAAGGCAATGCTGTAGAGCGAATAATTTGATTTTGATGATGAGTCTCAATCTCTGTCACAGTTTCAGTCGAATTTTCAGTTTAAATTTAAGGCATATTGAAAGTATCAGCTCAGAGTGATTAAACCCAATTTCCGTTCGTTTCTACTGATTACGACCAAGTTTTGTTAAACAAAATGTCTAGTTACCATAAATAAAACTCGTTAATACTCATGCCAGCTAAAACCAGATGATATGTTAATGAGTTTCCTCCCAGCAAGAAACAACATCGTCACAAGGGTGGTGTATTTCCATATTTTATCTGCTTATAGTCTTGTTTTGTCCGGATCGTCGACTCCAAAAAACATCAAAAAGCACCTCCACGAGAAACCCACCCCTTTTCCAACTTCCCTCTGGAGCCATCAAGTTTCCGTTGTATGCAAAATATTGTTTGTGGCCCCTCGTTTTTTATGTTGCGCCAATTTTCAGCTCATCATCCAAGCTTTTTTTGGTTGGGTGGCCCTCGATTTCCTCCCTCCTTGTCAGCTGCCACACGGGCTTTCCTTCAATATATTATGGTCCTCAGATGTTTCATGCCCGCGCGTACGGTCTTGTTTGGCCACAAAACTGGGATTTAATTTTTGGCAACTATACGACGTCGCTATACCGGCTTTCGATCCTCCCACGCCCAGGATGCCGAAAAAACAGCTCAGAAACAACAACCGGACGCACAGACGTACACAAATTTTCGCAAAACAGTATAGTTTGTTAGCGGGACTAACGAACAGAAAAAGGACAAAAACCCAACCAAAAAAATGTTGCTTTAATAATTAATTTTAATTATAAATGCCGGAAACTTGTGCACATTTTACTAATCCTAACCGCGACACCGGAGGGCAAGCAGGGTTCTGGGGGGAGGTGAAAAACAAGCAGTACCAAAAGTGGTGGATTTATTTGCGAGTTGCCGCCCATTCAGGCAGCAGCAGACATACGCACTTTAGTTTTTTCTTGAAACGACGAAACCACACGGATCTGCTGCGGGTGGTTTGGAGAGTTTTCCCTGTTTTGCAAGTTTGACCACTGAAGCTGTCTGTTGTGTTTCCGAAAAGAACATGGTTCGTTGGTGGTGGATTTTGAGGGGTTTTTGGAACGGAAACATCGTACGACCAGATATGGGCGGAGACTGTCGGGTTTATTTTATGCAAAAGAGTTGTTTTCGAACAGGTTTTTGTGGAATTTATAGTTTTGGAACTGTTGTGGGATCTTGGAGGAACGCAACAGAACGGTCGAACAGTTTGTTTAAAAAGCTTCAAAATTCTGGACCAAGTTCTCAAAAAAGCTTCGATTTCATCTCTGTTCTGTTTTCAAGCTCTGTCCCTAGAGGCACATCTTTTCTGCACATCAAAACAGAAATAAAACCAAACTCCAAATAACAAAAAAAAAAAAAAGAACCAAACTATTTCCATCGCCCGCTCGCCGTCCAATGAAGGCGCTGAAAAACTCGACTAATAACATTTCGTAGGGATACAATTTTAAAATTTTATTCATTCAATCCCCGGCGGTGCTGTAAAGCTTTCATCCAGTCATTTATATCCGGGTTCGCTTTTCCTTTCTTTCGCTCCGAATGATTCGCGTTCTCCGGCGAAGCTCGCTCCGAATGCTTTTAGACAATTCCCGAGTGGCCGAGCCTCCGCCAGCCAGCGTCTAACTTTGGCATTGCATCGAGCAGCATAGAAGGAGGAGTAGCACGAGAATCCTTTTGAGCTGAACGTTGCCTTTTTCTTTGAACCGGATCGCCTCTCGATAGGATACGAGTGAACGAAGGCAACGAGCCGTGATCGAGTGGTGTGAGAACGAGTGTGTGTGATTCCATCTTCGGCCACAGGGCAACAGTAGACCACATCAAACTTAGTGCCCAGCCTTCTGAAAGAGGAAATTGTGAAGGCTACGGGAATGGAACCTGTTTTGAACTCTTGAAGATTTGAAGATTTGAACTCTTGAAGATTTGAAGATTTGAAGATTTGAAGATTTGAAGATTTGAAGATTTGAAGATTTGAAGATTTGAAGATTTGAAGATTTGAAGATTTGAAGATTTGAAGATTTGAAGATTTGAAGATTTGAAGATTTGAAGATTTGAAGATTTGAAGATTTGAAGATTTGAAGATTTGAAGATTTGAAGATTTGAAGATTTGAAGATTTGAAGATTTGAAGATTTGAAGATTTGAAGATTTGAAGATTTGAAGATTTGAAGATTTGAAGATTTGAAGATTTGAAGATTTGAAGATTTGAAGATTTGAAGATTTGAAGATTTGAAGATTTGAAGATTTGAAGATTTGAAGATTTGAAGATTTGAAGATTTGAAGATTTGAAGATTTGAAGATTTGAAGATTTGAAGATTTGAAGATTTGAAGATTTGAAGATTTGAAGATTTGAAGATTTGAAGATTTGAAGATTTGAAGATTTGAAGATTTGAAGATTTGAAGATTTGAAGATTTGAAGATTTGAAGATTTGAAGATTTGAAGATTTGAAGATTTGAAGATTTGAAGATTTGAAGATTTGAAGATTTGAAGATTTGAAGATTTGAAGATTTGAAGATTTGAAGATTTGAAGATTTGAAGATTTGAAGATTTGAAGATTTGAAGATTTGAAGATTTGAAGATTTGAAGATTTGAAGATTTGAAGATTTGAAGATTTGAAGATTTGAAGATTTGAAGATTTGAAGATTTGAAGATTTGAAGATTTGAAGATTTGAAGATTTGAAGATTTGAAGATTTGAAGATTTGAAGATTTGAAGATTTGAAGATTTGAAGATTTGAAGATTTGAAGATTTGTTTTTGTTTTTGTTTTTGTTTTTGTTTTTGTTTTTGTTTTTGTTTTTGTTTTTGTTTTTGTTTTTGTTTTTGTTTTTGTTTTTGTTTTTGTTTTTGTTTTTGTTTTTGTTTTTGTTTTTGTTTTTGTTTTTGTTTTTGTTTTTGTTTTTGTTTTTGTTTTTGTTTTTGTTTTTGTTTTTGTTTTTGTTTTTGTTTTTGTTTTTGTTTTTGTTTTTGTTTTTGTTTTTGTTTTTGTTTTTGTTTTTGTTTTTGTTTTTGTTTTTGTTTTTGTTTTTGTTTTTGTGGAATTGGATATGTTAATGTGTTAAAAGCGATTTGGAAGCTCCAAATCAGATTTTCATACAAACTTTGAAAAAGAAGAGTATTTATATTTACACTCGAGAAAAAACTAGTAATTAATATACTGAAAATAAAAACAATTTAAAGGAATCGCAAAATTTACATTTGTTTTATCTATCCTTGAAAGAAAACATAAAATAATCCCAAAACGGCTTAACCAACCCTTCCACTGAAACCAGCAAAAATTTGGTTCATATTGAAAATCCACTCCGTGGCCGTGTGTCGAAAGTTTTACTCCCCCTTTTTAATGCAGCGAAACTCGCGCGGTAGTTCTTGAGGAACAGACACACGGAAACGCGATGGATTCTGAATGAAGACGGGAAATTTCGCCTCCCCTAGCTTCTTCTTTCGGGATGTGCTTTCTTGCTTTCATTCTTTAGCCACGAATCGGAAGGCTTTGATTTTGAAGTGCGAGTGTTTTCCACTATTCGAGAGAAACTTTTTTGGTGGGGGTCAGTGTTTCTCAAAATTTTGAATTATGAAAGGATAGTTGTTCAACTCAATTTTCGATTGAACTTTCGAGAACCCCTGAAATCCCATAAAGAATGCTCCAAAATCAGCAAAATAGTTTCAAAAGTAAAATCCAGTTGGGGGTAATTTTTTCCGAACCATTCATCTCGCCTCCAGGACGCTCGAGAATTTCAATAACACGAAGCGGATAAATTTCTGGCAGTTCAAAGTTTGGGGCTGGACCTCACTCTCTCTCCGGGGTTTGCCTTTCAGCGTTTTCTGAATGAATGATCTGGCGCTGGTTGTTGTGTCGGGGCGTGGAAAAGTTACGAGCAGTGGGGAAAAGGCAAAGTTTTTCCGGGTTTTTTTTTCGGTTCGGTCCGTGGAAAGCAAAACAAATTTGACTCACGATTGAAAGTTGATTCACGACTTTGGACAGCATTAATTGGGAAGCTATTCTGGATTTTACAGCGTGTTTCACGCTGTTCTTTTATGGCAAGTTTGGGGCAATGAAAATGATTTCTGTTGATTTGGTTAATAAGAAAAAAATACTTATGTCTAATTTGATTTTCTTCCTCTAGATATTCAATGTAGAAGACGGAATACTCCTAGGTCAACTTTGCTCTCGCTAGACATGATTTAACACACGGGCAAGTGACAATTTTCTCCGAATTTCTTACCTCCCGGTTTTCACTCAGCAATTGAAGAATTTTAATTAAATGAATAAATATGGAAATGAAAATTAATTTACGCCCCCTTGCTAGACTACCAGAGACACTAGTGTGTCTTTCTTGCTAGAAACTGACACGTTCAGATTGTACCGTAAAAGCTGGCGGTTTTGAAATAAAACTTATAAAAGACAAGAAGACAAGAAGACAAGAAGACAAGAAGACAAGAAGACAAGAAGACAAGAAGACAAGAAGACAAGAAGACAAGAATACAAGAAGACAAGAAGACAAGAAGACAAGAAGACAAGAAGACAAGAAGACAAGAAGACAAGAAGACAAGAAGACAAGAAGACTAGAAGACAAGAAGACAAGAAGACAAGATGACAAGAAGACAAGAAGACAAGAAGAAAAGAAGCAAGAAGACAAGAAGACAAGAAGACAAGAAGACAAGAAGACAAGAAGACAAGAAGACAAGAAGACAAGAAGACAAGAAGACAAGAAGACAAGAAGACAAGAAGACAAGAAGACAAGAAGACAAGAAGACAAGAAGACAAGAATACAAGAAGACAAGAAGACAAGAAGACAAGAAGACAAGAAGACAAGAAGACAAGAAGACAAGAAGACAAGAAGACAAGAAGACAAGAAGACAAGAAGACAAGAAGACAAGAAGACTAGAAGACAAGAAGACAAGAAGACAAGATGACAAGAAGACAAGAAGACAAGAAGAAAAGAAGACAAGAAGACAAGAAGACAAGAAGACAAGAAGACAAGAAGACAAGAAGACAAGAAGACAAGAAGACAAGAAGACAAGAAGACAAGAAGACAAGAAGACAAGAAGACAAGAAGACAAGAAGACAAGAAGACAAGAAGACAAGAAGACAAGAAGACAAGAAGACAAGAAGACAAGAAGACAAGAAGACAAGATGACAACAAGACAACAAGACATCAAGACAGTCTTACTCTCATCAACGGTAGACATTCCTGGTAGAAACCAAAGACATTTCCCGTCCAGAAGCCGATTCCAAGGAAGCTTATATGACAGTGATATAAGCTCCCGGAAAAAAGCCTGTCTGCAGACTCAGAGGGAAGTAATTAATCCAATTAATCTTGGCAGCAGCAGCACCGTCAGCCTCCGACGTTTTCCAAAAGTTTTGTCCCGCTGCTGTCTGTCGCTGCGTCTGTCTGTCATCAGTCGGAGCCAAGCCGAACATTTCAACGCCTCTTTCGTCTCGTTTCGAAAGGTGGGGAAAGTTTTGATATCATTTAAAGATGGCGCTCCCAAAAGCGACTTGCGGAAGACGGATGACGGTGCTCGTGCTGGGTGTGGATCTTGCGAAAGTTATTTCTAGCTTTTTGGGTGGAGTTGGTGGGGGGGAGTGAAAAAAGTTTGCTGCTGCGCTGACACTCATATGTTGTTTTTTCATAGGAGATGATTAATTTCACTCTGACTGGATTATGGCGATAAATCAAGAGGCACCTGACGGATTTTTGCATGAGATATGGCGCAATTTGCAAGAGTGAAAATTTGAAATGTTTGTGATTTTGGCTTTTGTGTGATGTTCTGCGGTAGATTTCAGTTTGCATTGCTGATAAAAAAAATCGTGTTCTTATATTTATCTTAAAATTTTGTTTAAGTTACAAAAAAGCTCATATAATCAAATTTCAATAAACTTAGCCCAACTTATTAAGCAGACCAACTTTATGATCTAATCTGTTTACCAAATCTAACGTCATGCGCCAAACCAAGCAGAGCATGCCAAACTCTTTGAGGTCCGTGTATGCACATTAGATTTGAACAATTCTCCAAACCCATTAAAACTTTTCACTCTGAACGGCAACTTTCTCTTGCCGGCACGCTAGAGTGCTGGAAACTTCCAGTTCCTTTGAAAATCATCTCCAGCTCACCTCACACACACCCAGGTTCTGATGTTTGACCATGTTTGTGCTTTTCCTAGAAATTACCGTTAAATAGATTTGATTCGAAATCTTTTCAAAAAATAGTTTCACCAAATTTTAAATTTCAAATAGCACAATTTAAATTTTGAATTTAAAATCACAAAAATGTTGTTGACATTGAAAATAAACACCACTTTCACGCAAAGTCACAGCCCACGTGCCAACCAGTTCACCGCAAAAACGTTTTTGAGGTTGGTCCTAATGAAAGGAAAGTGATATTATTTTTCGAGACCCTTACCCGTAGAGGGTGAGGAAAGCGGGAAAGCGAGTCAGAGTGCATTAAATTTAATACCCAATTGCTTGTTTTTGCGGTTCCTCCGGGAGTGTGTGGCGGAAACTTTTCCGACGACACGTGGTCGCCAAAGCCGTTGGGAAATTTTACCGTTGAATGACGAATTAGCTTTGGGTCGTCACCCCAAAAGGAGACACGAGATTAAACGGTCCCGAATTAATGGGTTTGTTATGCCGCGACACATCGTTGGGAAAGCTTATTTTTCTTTTCCTGGTACGGATATCAAAACTCCAAATTGGCTCTCGAGGTGTCGGGCGGAGCACGTGGAAAATTCTTTCTTGGAAGGAGGGTGAGAACTGATGGGAGCGCATTAATTTTGCGAAGACTTAATGCATATGAATGAGAGCTTTCTTCCGGAGCTTTTCATGGTAAATGCTTTCGTTGAGGAGCTCATGTCGAGGAGGATTTGTTAGATTGGATGAGGGTATTCCAGATGGAATTATGACGACAGTGGGTTTGCTAATCTGCAGTACAAAACGCATTTTGTGTCAAAATTTGGGCTTTACTTGACTTTTTTCAATGTCAATGTAGAGGTCAGATCAATGTCATATTTTATGAATGTTAGATAGTAATTGCTAAGCTTAGTGATTTTTCACGCTCAAAAATTGCAAATTTCACGGGACTCTGATTTTAAAACTTCAAATTTCACAAACATTTCGCGGATCGTAATTTTTTTGAAAATAATCCTGAACTCTTGTATTAAAATAACAAGAATTACTTTAAGAATATATTATTATATTGGTTTATGGATGGGCTCTATACATATATATTTTGAAACGATATGTAGAACTTGCGTATTCTCATTTATTTAAATGCTTTTTTAAACATTCGACTAAAATAGCTTAAAAGTTTTCGCTGATTTGCTTCAATTTTATCTTTTTACATTTTATTGACTTTCATGTAACAATTTCGTCCAGCCAAAATGATTAAAATATTTTGAAATTTTTGTGAAATTTTGCAGAGTAAACATATTTCTTGAGGATTTCATCTGACCCAAAAATCAAGAAGTTAAAAATAATTTGATGTGTAACTAAATCTTTTTCAATTCAGAACAGACCATACAAAAAAAAGTGGCATTTATATAACTTCTACGGAAACCATCCACTCAAATCATCAATTATCGAATATCAGTAAAAGTTGAAACAACTTTATGTTACCGAATTTATGTCTTGTTTACAATTCTTCAAATGGCGTTCCAATTAATATTAATAAAAATTACTTAAAAAGTCTTCATGGATGAGATATTCATTATGTTGTTATTTTTAAGCATAATTTGAGAAAATTGATAAATTTCACGGGTTTCATGGAAATCTTCAAATTTCACAAATTTCACGCTGTTGTAAAAATTCACTAACCCTAATTATAGCCTTACCTCAGTCGGGAAGGCAAAATTAAAACTATAAACTCAAAGTGTATTATAAATAACTTCTTCCCCCAACCTTTTGAGCATGAGCATGGTTGACTGCCAATGAGCTGCTACTCCGTTATTGACAGATCAGCTGAAGTTGAACAATGAATCAAAAATGATCAGTGGGAGCCAACCATCCGTTCACTGTTTAACCTCTGAAGATCCCTACTTTATTAGTCAATACCGGCGCCCTCCCAAGAAGCCTGCAGTTCAACGAAAGGGAGGAATGTTAGTCCGATAGTTGAAGTTGCAGACTCATCAAGCACACAGTTTTTCGCTATATACTTGTTGATACCGCTTGAGACCGTTGAATCCACAGCATCTCCTTCAAGCATCACGTGATTATTATTTTTTTGGGTTAGTAGGATAAGGTATTGGCTTTTCGATGCCTCCCGAGCTACGATGCTATGGGGAGGACTTTCATAACAGACCCGTCGGCTAGCCTTCCGAGCAACGATGCTATGGGAAGGTCTTTCTGGTTAACACACAAAATCACTCACTCACAATTATTTCACTCCACTATTTATTAATCCAAAATGTGTCTTTCGATCATTATATAGAAATGGTTTCGATCTCACTAGGTTTTTTGGCCAAATTTTCCCTAGTTTTTGTTTAATTGCATTTGAAGAACCTTCTGTTACCAAGCGGTTAATGAAAAGGAAATAGTTGCAAGGAACACCAAATCTCTATGAACCAGCCATTCACACAAGTTGTACAATTGTTATTTCGGTAAATAAAATGAATTGAATTGAATTGAATATAGAAATGGCTTTTTCACCATAAAAAATAAAACCTTATTCGAAAAAAATATACACAATTTACCCGACGCCGTGCCTTCCGATCAACGATGATATAGGAAGGGCTTTGAAAATCACAAAACAATTGATTAAGATCACAAAAAAACACCAATTACTCAACGAAAATAACGCTCAAGACACAAATAATTCAGTAAGGCATGCTATTATTTGATTACCACAATCACTCACCCCATACGAATAGCGACACAAAAGCACACCAAAAAAATTAACCTGCATAATCACGACTTCGCGTCCCCACTTCCAGCGCACAAATGATGCTATTATTCGATTACCACAATCACTCACCCCATACGAATAGCGACACAAAAGCACACCAAAAAAAATTAACCTGCATAATCACGACTTCGCGTCCCCACTTCCAGCGCACCAATCAAATAACTTCTTCCCCCAACCTTTTCATCAAAAATTAAGCTAATTGAGTTTGAAATTTAATTTATTCAACATTTTATGCTTGCATTCATATCAACCATGAGCATAGTAAATATACAACACTTGTATCAGCCTTATCAAGATATTTTTATCTGAAATTTGTATTTTTCCGTACCCTCTAAACATTTTTCGCAACTCGTTTCCACAAAAAATACCTTTGCTTCCTTATTTTTTTTATTGTGGTATGAATTTCTCATGTTTGGTTTTATTTTTAGCTTTTTTTACATTCTAATACTTAAGTTTTTACGGGAGCAATGTGCTTTTGATACCGATTATGAATATTTGGTTAGATATTTTGATAACGAATAATATTTAACGCCTTCTATCGTTTATACACACACAGCAAAAAATCCGATGGTAAAATCGCATGAGTAAGCATGCACATCACCTTCGTCATAATAAACACTTAATATTACACACTGCATGTACAATTTTTGCAAACACAAAAAAAACTTGCAACCGACGGGATTCAAACTCAGCATCAACAGTAAGGACTGGCGCTCTAGCCCGCTCGGCCATCAGAACGATGTAAAAATGTAAGGATAAACGCATATATGAGCTTGACATTTCGGTCAAGTAGGTTTCCCATACTGATGGGCTAGATATTTCAGGGTGTAAAATCACATAAAATTGCATAAAATAATGCAATATTTATTTTACATACAGGCTTTTAACACGCAGCTGGATTACTACTTTTTTAGCTGTGCAGCAAATAAAGTAGTAATCCAGCTGCGTGTAAAAGGCCTAGGTGTGAAATAAGTTTAACATTATTTTATGAAATTCTGTGTAATATTACACCCTGAAATATGTAGCCCATCAGTATAGGGACGTGGCGTTACATCGTGCTGCCATCTGGTTTTTTAAAGTGCAAGAGTGGAAAAGTGCTGAGTCATCGTCTAAAAATAGACGGCGTCCTATCTCGCCCAGCAAAATGAAGTCGATAAAGTAGTCGGTTTCGATGAGAAAAAGTGGAAAACGTGGTCTAAAAAAAGGGACGCCATCCCCCTATGGGAAACCTACTTGACACAAATGTCAAGCTCATATGTGCGTTTATCCTTTACGTTCTTCATCGGTCTGATGGCCGAGCGGGCTAAGGCGCCAGTCCTCACTGTTGGTGCTGGGTTTGATTCCCGTCGGTTGCAACTTTTTTTGTGTATACAAAAATTGTACATGCAGTGTGTAATATTAGGTGTCTTTTTTGACGAAGGTGATGTGAATGCTTTTGTATGCGATTTTACCATCAGATTTTTTTCTGTGTATTTAAAAACATATAAAACAAATTTTAAAATATTGAGTTACACAGCAAAAAATCCGATGGTAAAATCGCATGCAAAAGCATGCACATCACCTTTGTGAGAAAAAGCATGTAATATTGTATGGCGTCATCCATAAAGTATGTCACGCTCTAGGGGAGGGGGGGGTTCGAGCAAGTGTGACATTGCATGTTATAAGTATAGGAAAAGCGTGACAAAGGGGGGGGGGGGGGTAAATTTTGGCTGATTTTTGCGTGACGTACTTTATGGATGAAGCCTATGAGAAAACGTGTACACAAAAAGCATGTACCGAAGAAAAAAAATCAGGTCTGCTCACCCCAAAAATAACATCAATCCGGCGAGAGTCATATTCAGATTACCAAGTCCGCGCCCCAACCCACTCGGCTATCTCGCCGCTATGAAAATAGATGGATCTTCACCGATGTAGCTGTAGGTTCCCCATACATCGTATGCAGTTAACACAGTATACGACGTACGGAAAACCTACTGTTACATTGGCATTGATCCGACAATTTTCATAGCGGCGAGATAGCCGAGTGGGTTGGGGCGCGGACTTGGTAATCTGAATATGACTCTCGCTGAATTGATGTTATTTTTGGGGTGAGCTGACCTGATTTTTTTTTTCTTCGGTACATGCTTTTTGTGTACACGTTTTCTCATACAATATTACATGCTTTTTCTCACAAAGGTGATGTGCATGCTTTTGCATGCGATTTTACACAGAAATTTTTTGCTGTGTAGAAAAGAGTCGCGCGATTGAAAAGTGTTTTTTTTGCCGGCTTCGTTTTGGCCGCGTTTTTTTCCGGTCAGCCTTATTGTAATCATCTGTTTTTCTCTTTTTCGTGCGCGGTTGATTTTTTTTCGTTCTTCTCTATGGCTTAATAATATTATTTTGCCGCAAAATAATTTAATATCGGTCGATCTATAAAAATGTTAATGAGGTCATCAAGAATAAAGCCTTTGTTTTCACAGGTCTTTTTATCAAGCAGTCCAAATTGCGACGCCTTTCCGTCGGGTCGCAAGATTTTCGCGTTCGTCGTCGGTGTGCAATCACAACAAAACCTTATCATACCATTTCAGCTCGATAAACATCGTAACTCGTCGTTCGCTTCGTTAATCAGTACCCCACTAAACATCAATCACTTAAAACTCGTAAAAATTTAAAAGTTACACTGTTTTATCCTTCATAATTTAATTACAAATGATTTATGATTTTAGTTTTATCTTTGCACAGTCGGCTGTCTAAGATTGAACCATTTTCTTTAAAATTTAACAACCGATAAACGGGAAATGTCAAATCCGCAGCATCCGATTGCTTGCCTTGAGAATAATATATATAATACCTTTCAACAAACACTATGATTTTGGGTACTTAATGCCTTCTATGGTTATAAATTTGCTCCTCTGTGCCAATTGCTCAAATTGTCAATGCATTTCTTGAAACAGGTACATGATTCGTGGTTGATACTTGCAAATATCTGACATCGGCAAAACTTTTTTTTTTATTTATGCGAGTATTTAGTCAAATTTTATAAAACTGACAAATAGATGATAACATTTCCGGGAAATCAAAATATCGGTAAATGAGTTGTTTGAATAAATGTTACACATGAAAACAAATAAATTTATAAATTCACTTCAATTTAAGTTGATAAAAAACAGCTTAAAAAAAGTTCCAAACTCGCAAATTTGAATGGATTAAAATTTAGGGAAGATTATAGTAAATATGTTCTGCAGCGTACAATTTCCAGTTTAAAATAAAAAAATATTCCTAGTTTCCGTGGTTTTGAAGATACTAAAATGTGTGTAACAGAAATCTTGGTGCAAAAAGCTGTGGTTGATGTGCACCGTTAAATTTAAAAAAGGATTAAATGGTTTCAATTTTTGAAATAAAAATATGTTTTATTTGCATTTTACAATGGCTGTTTCGCAATCATTTGTTTTCAAAATATTCATGTTTTTTATTCTGTAAAAAAACATCTTGCGGCTTTTAAAAAAAAGCAAAAGTTTTTTCAAACATGCTGAATATGATAATAAAAGCAGGAAAATCTGTTTTTGCTTGATTTTAATTTTTTCGATTTCTAATTGCATAAAAAAAACATGTTTTGAATTCATGAGGGGATGTGGCAACATTGTGTAAAAATTAGTAAATTCCTATACATATTTTTATTTCACCTTTTACAGTTCGGCAAATCAAACATCATTAGAAATCGCAAATCAAATTCCGTCCCCCCTGCGACTTCAAGCGCAAACCTATCAGTAGTTAGCGAGGCAGAGTTTTTAATTGAAAACTACGGCAAAAGTTGTGCCTCCCAACGAGAGAACGCGCATGGCTACGTTTCAAACGGAGCGCAAAACTCATCGATAATACAAAGTTGGCAGCATTTCAGGTCCGCATTTTCCGCCTGGTATTGTTTTACCCCTCTCAACGGGGGGTGGTGGGAAAATGCCGGAAAATTTCCATTAATGGGTTTTCTATCATTCGTCGAAGTTCCGGGTTGCATTTGCAGGTCAGCGCAACGCTCAAGTGTTGTTTTCTGAGTGGTTCTCGAATGAAACTTTGAGTTTAACTGGAATTACAATTACACATTTACCGGGGAGCCGTACATTTTGTCCGAATGGTTTCAGGTGATCAAATTGCACGTGTAGCAGTTGTGGAACTTTTAAGTGAAATATTCAAATGGCTGACCAAAGTTTACAGTGAAAAACGACGTACAATCACCACAAAGCCACACGACTGATACGTGATTTTGCAGGGTTGGTACTGTGCACTGCGAAAATTGTTTCACTTTCTTTGATCTAGATGACGGTTGCGCTATTTGGTTAAATTTACTGTGTCTCAAAATTGAAAAGTAAATACACACCAGCAGACGGAAACAACTTTGTCTGCATATTAAATTTCATCATCGCAATCAGAAGCAGAACAACCAGCACAGCACTAATAGCGGAAGCATTTCCCTTGCCCCCCACTCGGTGAAAACCAAAATGAAAAGAGAAAAGTTTAAACTTTGTTACAATTTTTGCATCCATGATTATGGCAAACAATTTCTGCCCGCACACCCCATCTGCCACAACTTCCTCTTGATTTCACGTGAAGTGCCGGACCGTAATAAGTACTTTGGCAGCTTCCGGAGCTCGGAAAATGTTGGCTTTATCAGCACAAAGTCGTACACATTGCTGCTCGGGAGCGGGGTGGGGAAAACATCACCAACCATCACCAACCATCACCGTCGTCCATCTTTCCGGAAGTTGATTTGCAGGAACTCACTTGGTGCAAAAATTTGCATTACACATAAACACTGGAGTTTTGGCGAGTGTGGAGAGGATATCCAGTTTTGGAGGACGATGTGGAGATTTGTTTGGCTCTGATGGTAGTACCAGATATCTCTTGCAAGCTCCAAGTTTATTAACAAAATTTCTATAGATAAAATCATATTTACATTCTTTTTTTTTAAGGAGTTTATGATTCTTTTATTTAGAATAAAAGAAAATCAAAGTGCAAAAGTTTTTATTTTATGTTTTATCTTTAGAATTTAAAAATTCAAACAAATACTTTTGTTGTACGAATAACTTTACTTCTCTTATTTTATGATTCTCTTGTTTTACTTATTTTTAATTTTTTTTTTGAATTTTCTTGTTAAGTTTATGTTTGTTTTTGGTAGTATTTGGCCTATTTAACCACCTCCTTTCAATTATATTATGCCTGTGTAATTTTTTCACTGTTAATCACTTTTTTAATTTTTTGCTTGTTTTTCACATTTTCTGCTTTAAGAATTGCCCCATTATCATTTAAATTTAAAAAAAAAATGAGCAAAGGCATAGTTAAGAACACTACAAAAATTACTTCCTACTAATTATTGCTTAATATATTGGAAATGTTAGTAAAAACACAGCCAAAGTTGACCCCTTAAAAACATATTTTTAAAAACATTGGCAATGTCACATAAAACAAGAGAGCAATTCTCTACGAAATTGTTCTTTTTTTTATTTTTATTTTTGTATTTTGACCGAGTTATTAATTTTATCAAAATATTGGTCGCAAAAATTTTTCAACTTCATTTTTTAATGTAAAATCAAATTTGCAATTAAAAAAGTACTTTAGTGAAATTGTGATAAAGTGCACCGTTTTTTTTTTTTTTTAAATTAGTGCGCATGTTTGCCCACCCTTGAAAAAAATATTTTTGAAAAGCTGAGAAAATTCTCTATATTTTGCATTTTTGAACTGTGTTGATACGACCCTTAGTTGCTGAGATATTGTCGATGTCGATATCTCAGCAACTAATGGTCCGATTTTCAATGTTAAATATGAAACATTCGTGAAATTTTCCGATCTCTTCGAAAAAAATATTTTCAAAATTTTTAACCAAGACTAACATTATAAAAGGATGTAATATTGAATGTTAGGCTCTTTTGAAATGTTAGTCTTGGTTTAAATTTTTTTTAAATATTGAAAATTTCACGGATGTTTCATATTTTAACATTGAAAATCGGACCATTAGTTGCTGAGATATCGACATTAGAAAATGGTGTGTTGTTTGGGTGGGACTTAAAAAACATCAATTTTCCTGTTTTTAAACCTTTGCATGGCAATATCTCAGCAACTAAGGGTCGTATCAACAAATTTCAAGAGTGTAAAATATAAAGAATTTTCTCAACTTTTCAAAAATATTTTTTTCAAAAGTGGGCAAACATGGGCATTAATTTAAAAAAATTAAAAACTGTGACTATGTTCAAAAAAGTCACCTAAAAATGGGTTTAACTTGAAAACGGTGCACTTTATCACAATTTCACTAATGTACTTTTTGATTGCAAATTTAATTTTACATTAAAAAATGAAGTTGAAAAATTTTTGCGACCAATTTTTCGAATTTTTGAATAAATCAGTATTGATTCAAAAATTCATAACTTGCTCAAAGATTTTTTGCACAACCTGGAAATTTCTGAAAAGTTGGCATTTGATGTCCTCTAAAACATATAAAAAAAAATAAATAAAAATAGTATTTTTTGCAAATCAAGTTTTAGTGACAAAAAGTTAAATAAAAAATCACCAAATTTTTTTTTACCGTGTATCATTTTCCAGTGTAGTCCAGATCCATACCTGCAACTTTGCCGAAGACACCAAATAGATCAAAAAATTTCTTCAAAAGATACAGATTTTTGAATTTTCATACATCATTTTTGTATGGCCAGCTGCCAAATTTGTATGGAAAATTATATGGACAAACTAATGATGCAACATGGCTTCTTTGGGCATACCGAAGGCACCAAAAAAGTTTCAGTCGGATAAAAAAATACAAAAATTAAAATTGAAGAAAAAAGACCGATTTCGTAGAGAATTGCTCAAATGCTTACATACTCAAAATTCTCAAAAAATATTAGATATAAATTTGACGGGCATTTGAAAAACCTATTAAAGTCACCCCGGCAATCAAAGTTACCCCAGTTTACGGTATTATGCCTATCGATTTTTTTCTAATCTAATCTAATCTAATCTAACCCTATCGCAGCTAGTCTTTCGAGGGCATCCTGGAAAATGCCTTAGGTTGATTAACGCCTAGCATCCTCTTGTCATTATTAACAATTGCAGTGCCCCAATGCAATAAATTGCTTTGAAACATCACAAAACGTTAAAACGGCCAGGCCAACTGCGTAAAGTTAACCGCAAAGATGATTCGTTGAAGTGGATTGAGTTTGAGCACGAATGTTCAAACAACAATACATTTCTGAATCTACAGGGGAGGAAGAAACGTGGGGATCTCCCGCTCACGTTCCTGTTTGTTTAGGCAATTTATCGTTGGGAGCCACCATGCTAAGAAGTTTTGGTGCTCCGGGACCCTCGAGGATGGGACATCGTATTTCCACAAATGCCCTGGACACTATTTGCCGTGGTTATAGCGCCACAACTCGCTCATCATGCCGATCTAATATTTTCACTGTTAATCACTTTTTCAATTTTTTGCTTGTTTTTCACATTTTCTGCTATAAGAATTGCCCCATTATCACTTAATTTAAAAAAAAAAATGAACAGAGTCACAGTTAAGGACACTACAAAAATTTCTTCCTACTAATTTTTACTTAAAATACCGTCAGTGGGGGTGACTATGGGTCAAAAATCGATACACCTATCGTAATTTCATAATAACAACAACAATTTAAAAAACATCGAAAATCTTTCAACGTAGATTTGTTTTTAGATAGTTTACTAACATTTTCCCAACATATGGTGGATTTTGATGAACACTACTTTAAATGCCAATAGTTTCGAAATTGACCCAATCTCACCCCTTGAAGGGGGTGACATTGGATCAAATGAAACTAAAATGATGCTCAAATACAACGATATGGTAAAAACAAGTCATCCAACTGTGTTTTTTGTTCGAGGGAATCGTATTGAAATGCTACAATGTTTGAAGTGGAGATTTTCAATCATTTGGGTAGTTTTCGAGCAATTCTAACAAAAATATTAGAAAAAATATTTTTCGAGAGTTCATTTTTGGCCAAAAACGTACCTCAACTTTAGACAGCTGCCAAAATAACAGGATTTGTTCTAGGAACGAAATTTTTTGAGCGAAGTCATCTTAAGATGTCCCCTACACAACCCTTTTAACAGAATTTAGTTTCATTAAGAAGAACCTGAGAAATGGTACAATCCGTAAAAAACAACTTTGACCCAATCTCAACTCCCCAGACCCAATGTCACCCCCACTGACGGTATTGGAACTGTTGGTAATAACTCGGTCAAAGATGAAAAGTTGGCATCATGTCCCCTAAAACATATCAACAAATAAAAAAATTGTTTGTTTTTGCAAATCATGTTTTAGTGAAAAAAAATTAAATAAAAAATCACAATTTTTTTTACCGTGTATCATTTTTTTCCAGAGTTGTCCTTACTCATACCTAAAACTTTGCCGAAGACACCAAATTGATCAAAAAATTCCTTCAAGTTTCAGGTGCATTAAAAAAAATCAAATTAAAAAAAAAACGATTCGTAGAGTATTGCTCTGTTGCAAAGTTTTTCAAAATTGAGCCGAAATCAGGCATAGTTTTTCTTGTTAAAATTGTTTTAAAGTGTGCATTATTTTACAGAAAAAAAATCAATGAAATTATTTACTTATAACTATTTACTAAGTTTATAAGTTTTTTTAAATACAGATTAAAACATATAAATTTAAAGTTAAATTGATGAAAAGTTTTATGCCTGATTATTTTTAATATGTTTGTTTTTAAGAATATCGATTAATACTACATCTTGAACTGATACAAAACTCGATTCAAAAGTTTTTACGTTTTATATTAAATTTGTGCTGTTGAAAATGTTTAAATACGTGACCCAGTTTCTTCTCGCTTTTACTCTGGACTTCAATCACTCAAGAAAGTAGCTGCACGCAAGTCAAAGTATTTCAATTCACCCAATTTCAAACTGTGCTGAAATTTCTCCCCCGGGAAACGGCGAGGATGCTCCCGCCATTAATCAAATTCCAATTGTTATTCAATTAGCAATCTTGGTTTATTTTCCACCCAAGTTGCTCGAAGGTGGCACAGGGCTTGCAGCAGAAAGTAGATAAAACAAAACTTTTCGCGATTCTCGCCCAATGATTCCATTCCTCTACCCCGGTTGGGATCGGGGAACGGCTCCAAACGTAAAAGTTCCAACAGAAATGGAAAGTTTGCAATAGTGTGTTAGTTCGATGCACGGAGAGAAGTTTATGGACATATTTGATTTTTCATATTTTTTTTCATTTTTCAAAATATAAAAAACTTAATTGAATATGGAGTTTTGAAAAATTATTTTCGTGTAAAACCGAAAACAATGTTTTCAGCTTCTCGATTCTTCATCAGAAAAAGAAGTGCAATGAAGTAGCAATTTCTGCTTCTGTTGGAGAATTGCACGTTCTCTGTGAGGAGAAGAAGAAGAGCTACATCTGGAATTGTGTTTAACAAAAGCCAATGAAGAGGTGAAAACTTTCGCCCGGGATCGATTCGAATGCAATTTCCAATTTATGTGCTACGATGGTTTTGCTTTACTTTTCTAGTATTCTTTCGTTTTGCAAGAATGGAAAGGGTTAATTGAGGTAGGAATCAAATTGAAGAATGCGATCCCACTGGAGTTGAAGTAGGTGAGTACTTTAATAAGTCAAAAAGTTTAGACTTTAATTTAGACTTTTACTTTATTTTTATTTTTTCAAGATTAAAATGCAACTTTCCAGAAAAAAGCGCTCACGCTTGAATGCACTTGGGAAATACTTGCACTGTATAGTGGTGGTTCATCAAATAGAGATTTCCAGCTTTTTTTTATAAGGGATACATGATGAACGTATGCTAGATTACACTAGAGCTTTTTCCACTTCCAACAATTCCAGACTCAAAAAAGAAAATATCCACCGAGTTTTTCAACAGAGCAGAAACAAAATATTGAAAAACTCATCTTCCCCATGCAGTGCAAGTTACGTTCGGATTGATGAACTCTGAAATGATTGAAAATTACAGCAAAAAAAATGTTTCAAATAACATCGAAATCGAAACTTGTGCCCACGAATACAGATACTTCATCCATGGCGAATTTCGAAATTGCACAAGAAGTGGAAACACAAATTGGATCGTGAACTGGATTTTCAACAACGAAACAAAAAAAAGCAACTAAAATTCAGGTGGATTCGCAGCGCGTATTCACGGTTGGGCGAAAAACTGGGCAGATTTTTTGCTGTTCGCTGGAATTGGACTTGCCTTGTTGAGTTCACGATGCTGCGAGAGCAAATTAACACACAAACCCACGTGAGTGGTAAGCCACGTGGTGCACAGTTGCGATGGTGAAACTGAGCCTGGATCTGGTCTGCTGTAGCTTTCCGTGGGACAAGAATAGCTTTGCGGGGGTTTTATGGGATTTTGTGCATGTTGAGATTCCTTTTTTTTTTCGAATGTATGTTTCCTGAATATTAGTGATTGACATTTAAAAAAAATCAAAGGCCATTTAAAAAAACACACGCACAATGTCACGCAATTAGGTAATCGCCAAATTGGTTAGTCAATAAACTCCCATAAAAGATTTACGAAGCAATCGGGGGCCTCAAAGTGCAATCGCAAATTTCTATATTTAGATGCCTTTGTCCAACAAAGCCTTAAAAATTTCATAAAGTAACTTTAAAGTTTTCTTAAATTCACACGTACATATTCCTAGGAATACTCACTAATTTAGAGCGTCTAATTTCCAGAAAGTTTGAGGGATTTTCTGGAAATTCCCGGGAAACAAAAATAGTCGTTATTTCCAAGGTTGATCACGATAAAATTATCCAGGCTCGATAACGATAACGATAGTTATTAGGGTGGGTACGTTTTTCAAAATGCTCTCCGATCAAGTTTTAGTATGGTTCCCCTTGCAGGGCATACCCATAGCCAAATATCAGCGCATTTGGATGAAAACTGGCTGCGCGCAAGTTTACAAGAGAATTACTATGGGAAATTTTTACTTTTTGTTCAACCGCTCCTACAGGTCTGGGAAAATCACGCACCAACTTCTGGTATGGTCAGACCTATGGGGAATGGTCTGGAGACCACTTTTCCCGAAGAGAGCACACGGATTCGTTGTACCTAGTGCTGGCGCAATGGCAAACAGCCCTGAAAAAGCATAAATTTTTTCGATAATAATATCGCCGATAATGGATAAAAACTCATTTTTAAAACCTTTCTAAAATCGATGAACTAAACCATATCATGTAAAATTTTCAATGCTTTCACCAATAATATGTTTTTTGAAAATCTTTTGTCTTATCCTATAATTATGAAAATTTGAGTGTTTTAAAAAAATACGGTATTTTGTGAAGAATTGAGTATATATTTTACTCTGAAACTTACTCAAAGTAAAATATGTATGGGTCATTCCAGGTCAACTGAGTACACTTTTGGACACGACCTTCACCGATTTGGACCAAACTTGGAAAGAACGTTTATCTATCGATAGTTAACAGAAATCCCAAGTTTGGTGCTGATTGGACCATCCCTCTATTTTTGGCACCGCCCTCTTTTTTGGCGATTTTCTAAATTTTTTTTGTGGAAACTCAAATTGGATCGTTTTTCAGTAAAATCGCTGTATCTCGTCAATAGTTCATTTTAGTTTGAAGTCTACATTGATTATCATGTAAAATTGTCCGGGGAACACGATGGTGATAAAATAAAACAAATAAAAACATAAAGCAATTGGTCAAAACTGAATTTAATATAATAGAAGTGGGCATTTAAGGGTTAAAATTTTATTTTTATCGAATTCCTTGGACAATTTTCTATAAAATGCAACCTGTAGAAAGTCTTTTTCTCAAATAGTTGCAAAGTTATGATTAAAAGAAAAAAAAGTTTTTTAGAAAATCGCCAAAAAAGAGGGCGGTGCCAAAAATAGAGGGATGGTCCAATCAGCACCAAACTTGGGATTTCTGTTAACTATCAATAGATAAACGTTCCCTCCAAGTTTGGTCCAAATCGGTGAAGGTCGAGTCCAAAAGTGTACTCAGTTGACCTGGAAAGACCCGTATTCATAATTGTTCACAAAATACCGTATTTTTCTAAAGTACTCAATTTTTTTTTATTTGTAATATGGATATCAAACAAAACAAGATTTTTCATGCTTTTTCACTTTATTAGAGTTTTTTTTAATACTAAAATTTTCACAAATTACCGTATTTTCCGAAAATACTCATATATTCAACATATGCAATAAGGGTATCAAACGAAGCAAAATTTTGTATGATTTTTCACTTTAATAAAGTTTCTTTGTTGAAAATACTAAAATTTTCACAAATTACCTTATTTTTTTGAAAATACACAAATTTTCAAAATGTGCAATAAAGGTATTAAACGAAGCGACATTTGGTTTGATTTTTCACTTTAATAGAGTTTTTTTTAAATTAGAAAAGTTTTCACAAAATACCATATTTTTTCGAAAGTAAGGCCGTTGCAAACAATTTTAAAAGTTTATGCGTCCCCTCTTCTTCAAAATTGGTCCGAAAAATGAGGGGGCAAAAAAATATTTTTTCGAAAAACATCAAAATATTCATGTAAATAGAAGTCAAATCGACTGAAAACAACCTAAAATGCCTTTTCTGCAATGATATCATATTTAGCATGTTTCGGCTGGATTGAACATATTTTGAATTTTTCAGGAATTCCAATGCACAGCATCGCAAAAACTATTTTTTTTCGCAAAAAAAAAATAAAATTTTCGTCAATGCTTAAATATTTTGGAAACTAATGATAATAAAACAACCGGACAGGTGTAAAATGCATTCTTAAACACTTTTTTCATTCATTTTTTGTGGAGCGTGGACAACAGTCTACTCCCAAATACCCCCTCCCCCCCCCCACCCCTCACTTAAGTGTCCGCGTGGTTTATGGATGGTCCCTATAAAGCATTCAAAATTTCGCTTCGTTTGATACCCATATTACATATTTTGAATATTTGAGTATTTTCGAAAAATACAGTTATTTGTGAAATTTTTTTTATTTTCCAAAATAAATTTCTAATAAAGTGAAAAAGCATACGAAATTTCAATTCGTTTGATACTTATATCTCAAATTTTGAACTTTAAGGAATTGTCGAAAAAATACGGTATTTTGTGAAAATTATGTATTTTACAAAAATAATTTGATATAGTGAAAGAAACATACAATTTCGCTTCGTTCACTCAAAACTAAATGAGGGATCAGTGCAAAAATTGAAAAAAGAATGCTACCAACACACACACCATCAAACCAAACTTTTCAACTACTTTTCTCTCAGCTAGATGCCATTTTTCTCTCGAACGATTGCTGCCCAGTTTTGGGTGTAGAATAGATAAGTTGTGTAGAAAAAGTACGTAACTTAATGCAGTTATCTGCAATCAATTTGAAAAACTGACTGGGTTGTTATACGTTGCCATGCAGTTTTTGTTTACCTTTGACGTTAATTTAGCGAAGATTTAAAAATTTCCAGCCCATTCGTCAAGTCTCTAACTTATTTACTTTTCCATTGTGGAAGATCAGATTCCTTTCCATTCATAGAAAAAAATGTTTAATTTTGGAAGGATAAAATATTGGTTGGCTCTTTTTTGAGTAATATTACATTAAAAATGTTTAAATATGTGAACATGATGATAATTCACCAGAACCTGAGAAATATTCATCAAATCCTTATGTTAATATTATAAATTTATTTTGACACAAAATCTGTCGCCATTTCCTGATGTATATTACCATAATTTTGTCTGTGATGTTCAAATTCCTTCGCTAAGTACAATTATTTAAGTTAAGTGATTGTAGATAGGCTAGGTTGTCTAGGTTGACAAAATAAATAGTGGCCAAACCTTAAAGTTGTGAGCTTTTAAGTCTTCGAAACAAATGGTAAGATTCACAAAAATCACAAAAATGGGACAAAAATAACAATACTATACAATTTGAAAAAAAAAATAATGCTCCATGCAACAAGTTGCAAAATGGCGGTTCAGCTCTTTAATTCTGAAAATAAAATATTTTAAAGAAATCATAATAAACTCAATCCTCCCTTAAGCTTATGAATGGCATCTCGCAATTAACATCGCAAGGATGATGATCCTGTCATGCACGGATCGCTCTCTCCCCCGCAAGTGAGTTGGTGTGTGTGTGTATGTGTGTCGTTTTAGCTTGTCAGGATGTTTCACGCTATGCTGTCTTTTCGTGACACGACCGGACCTCCCTCGAAAAAACACTTCTTCGCTTGTTCAGCAGTAGTGGGCGCGATACTCCGCACGGCCCACGTGTACGTACACGTGGCGTCTCGTACATCGGCAAGTGGATGCCGAAAAACGAACTCAATTCCGGTTGTAGCAAGTCGTCCCGAAAATTGAGACTTTTTTTTCTCGAGGTGGGTTGTTCCTGTTTTGACAGAGTTGGGGGGCCCCAGAAATTTGAACTGTTTGTATTGTGAATTAGTAGCGTTTGAGAAGCTCACGTGTGTGTCCGCCAGGTGTCGCGTAGCGTGAAAGTTTCCGGTGCACTATTGTGAACAAAAGTACGACAAATGGCACTTTCCGTTGCAGCAGATGGCGGATGATATCGCCAAACAAATTTTGGAGGTGGTGGTGCGAAACAAGTTTTGAGCAACGGATACACACTGGCAGTGTGCAGGCAGTTTTGCCAGGTTGGGTCATATTTTTCGGGTATCATGTGCTTTTGTAAGATTAACAAACTTGCATTGTTTCGCAGTGTAAAGTTTCTGGTCGTTGCTCCTGCTTGCCTGTGAATTATGCTCGGTATTATTTACCTTTCAAATTATATTTTTTAAAATAATTCTTTCTTTTTTTCTTTTTTGAACTTAATTCTTAATCCATTTTAAAATATGTCATAATTCAAAAGCATACATTCAGTATCTGTATCAAATGTGCATAAAATTTTCACAAAATTCAATTTTATTTACTCCGATAATGAAATCAGCATTTTCAATTGGGATCGATACTTTAACGACATCCGCCTTTGGATTGGAACATACCGTCAATAAGGGTAACTTTGGACTTCTCTTCGCTGACAGCAATTCTTGACTTGGTACAACCCTAGACGGTAACGTTTTTCCCCCGTCACGACTCAAGAAGCTGTCGGTTGGGAAGATGATTTTCTTGGCCAGCCGATCGTTGCTGCGTTGTAGGCAGAGCAGAAAGATGCACAAGACATGATGCTTCGAACAATACTCAGACTTTATCTCGTCGGTGCGAGAGGGAGTAAACGTCTAACGATGTTGAGTAATTCAATCACGGCTACTCAGTCAAGACTGAGACACCCAGTGCCAGTGAGTGTGAGCTGTGTTTACTGCTTCGAAAGACAGCAAGTATAAATCGATTACACGTGCAAACTTCAGGCAGATGGAAGATGTGCTACCGGAAAGAAAGCTGCTTAAATTTGTTGAACTGTACTTATTGGCAATTATTGAGTTTCTTCGAAGTATTAAAGACTTACTTCATATGGGCCATTCTTCGCCAACTCACACAGCAGTTGCCCCGACCCCTCTTCGATTTGCGTGAAACTTTGTTTTAAAGGGGTAATTTTGGTCCATGATCACGAATCCGAGGTCCATTTTTCAAAGGCTCGTGACGGTGGGGTGGCATTTTTGAGGCATTTTGGCCACTAAAGCGTTTATTTTCAACATCACATGCGTAGAGAACAGATCCTTGCGCATGTTTTGGTATATATAACATTGAAGTTTGGAGCATCATAGAGCTCTCAGGAAAGGCCTTCAAAGTTTGACATTTTTTTTTCAAAAAATCGTACCCCGCAAAAAAGATATGCGTTGCACCTCGCGATGCCCGAGACACCATTTCGACGTCGTCGTGCTATCATGTCGCACCCGCCATTTTGACGTTCCGAGAAAACCGCGTTTTAATGTTTGACCTTGAATAAACAAAAACGAAAGCACGCAATGTAAACAATAACAAACACGTTTTGTTTGGCTGACCATTCTGTACATTGTCCCGAAGTTTGGTTGAAGTTGGTTGCTGGAGTCCCGAGTTATAATTACAAATATTTACGGTAGTCTAGCTTTTACGTGCGTCAAACGCATCCTGACCTGAAATCCCTTTGGCATTTGTCGCACTTACATCAATTTTCAGGGAGTGACAAGATAGCACGACTAGATTGAAACTACTTTCATATGAAAAGTGACAAAAATTTTCGGAGCTTTTTTGGTTTTCATTGAATATCTTAGGATTGAAATCGAACTTTGGGGATCTGTGAAGGTCAAAAGATGTGGCATTGTGAGCTGCACAAAATGGCGTTCTTAACTCAATTTGGCCCAAAATGCACGTACGACAAGTTAGCACGACGGCGACGATTTGATTTAGCTGGGACCGATTTTTCGAAAAAATGTCAAACTTTGAAGTTCTGTAGCGAGCTCCAGAGTGCTCCAAACTTCAATGTTATGTATACCAAAACATGCGCAAGGACATCGCATAAGTTATACCTTTTTGTCCTATTTTGGCAGAAATACTATTTTTTAGTGATTTTGAATCAATACCATCAGAAATAAAAGATATCCAATGTGTTTGATTTTTTTTTTCATACACTGGTTAAATGGTTTCAAAGATATCGTAAATCTTAAATTTTGTAAACCTTATTTGGAAATTTCAAATATTAGATCAAAATGGTCCAAAAGTGACTTTTCCCAATAACTTTCACAAACATCAATGTTTTCACATTACTTTTTTAAATATATAAAATTGACCCTAAAACAAGTCGAAAACCCAAATATGAGCTTTTTAGGTTGAATTTAAGAATTTAAAAGGCTGGTGCGCATCTTTGCCCAGTACTACTCTATGCTGAATTTCTGATGTTATTAGCATAGCGATAGAAGTAATAAATAATTTGATTTTTTTTAAACATAGCTGGAATAACATTTTTTAACGTAAAAAACTATAACAAAAGAATTATTTTTGATGAAGCGAGTTGATTTTGTTGGCTCTATCTCCCCCACTTTTATCAATAAAATTTCAACCGCGTCTGAATTTGAGCCACCAATATCTATTATTTATCATCGCCATTTTTGCAAACCATCACCTTTTTTGCCTTTCTTACTAAATTGTCTTCCTTACTAAAGAAAGGTATAGGTTTTACTTTATGGCTGGACGTCATTTCCATCGTAAATAAGACGATTCAGCATTAATTTTAACTGAAAAATCGCCAAAAAAATCACACTGCATCGAATTTCGACGCTCTATCGATTCATCTTGACAGGACTCGTCTATCTCCAACCCTCGAATTTTGAGAAAATAAATTCCGTGGAGATCGAGTAATGTTCGTGTGTGGTAAAATTTTGCCAAATTTTGTGTCGCGTCGTTCTCAGCTCCCCTAAATCTGATATTGATTCTTCTGAATGCAGATGAAAGCTAGTGTGCTGAACCTGGGCGAGTTGACGCTCAAATTTCGAAATATTCATCTGTTTTCGGATGTGACAAGACTTTTCAACGAATTACACAGTTTCCTAATGAAAATATGGTCAATTTTTTTCATTTTCTTATCTTTTATTTATCTCAAAAATTTGCATTTTACATATTCTTATCTTTTATTTATCTCAAAAATTTGCATTTTTCGAGCTCTACAACCTCCCAAATTTTCATCGAGATGCATAATCTGGTTCTGGAGTTAGAGCCGTTTGACTAACCTACCATATGAAAAAAAAAATCCATCAAAAAAGGTATACTGGCGCGAGAATGCTGGCGCATATATTTTGTGGCACGAGATATACTCGTTTGTAGTAGCTTGTCTACCGATGCTTCCTACAACATGTAGGATATCGTAGCTTTTCGGTTTCTTTTGCCCTGTCCGTTTTTGCATAACTGTCCAATGTTTATGCAAAAACCTTTGTGACATAGGACATTCATCCGGCTACAATCATTTTTTTTCCCGTGCGCCTCTAAAATCGCCTAAATGTAGACTTCATTTTTTCGTGATTTCGTAAGTATATTTTACAGGTTTCATTGGATTCCATTAGGAGCTTTCTGAGCTTTTCATCGTTTATATCGTTTTCAAAGTTTTCAATGCTCGCGACGCCAATGGCTTTCTACCTAAGGTACTTGCGATTGAGTGTGTAGTGGTGCGGTTGTAAAAATAGCTATCTCTGACTCTGTCACTTTCGTAGAAGCTGAATGGCAAGCTTCCCTGCACCGTGCGGCATACACGGTTCACTTGTACCTCGGTTTTGCTTTGCGCCTGCTTTGTTCGGTACGATGGTACGATGAACTAAAATACCAACACACAAAAGGGCTCGTACCGAAGCTAGAAAACCAAAACCGCGGTGTGCGTTGTCATAATACTTTGCTTTCATGATAAGATTTTCTTTTGTGCTGACGTTATAAATAAACAAAGTCGATGTTATTAATTGAAAGATGTTCTACCATTGTTATATTCTTTAGTAAGAAAGGCTCTATCTCACCCCAGGTGGGATTAAATCGGGTTGTTTATTTTGCTAAAATAAAACCTATTTGGCATAAGACGTTTTAAGTCGTATGAAATTTCCTTTTTCCATAACTCCTGACTAGGTTTAAACAAAAGTTTTATTAAGGAGTTTGTTTGGATTCAGTTGTAAAGCCTTGAACTCTGATGTAGGTTTTATAAACAGGCCGTGTCAATCTTTTGCGTAGGTCCATTTGGGTTTTAAGAGGATTTATCGTGGTTCTGGGGAGTTTGTTACGACTAAATAGTTTTAATGTATGGTTTGACTGATAGGTTTCATAGCGGTTACACCAGGGTTGCCAGGTTGCCAGATAAACCTGGGAATGCCAGATTTTTCAAGTGTCAGCCAGAATAAAGATTCATCCTTCTCTGTGCCAGATAATGACAGATGTTGCCAGGTTTTTTAGATTATGCCCGTTTTGAACAACTTTTTGATTAAAATGAAAGAATGAACGTATAGTTGAAAATATAAAAATAAAGTATTTGTTTTTCTTGAAGGAAATGTAAGTTCCACATTTTGAAGGCTATAAAATCAGTTTAATCATCTGAATTCTACAAATTTTTGAATTTAATCATATCCTACCTCCACTTCACTATTCAGAAATGTCAGATTTTCGACTGCCAGATTTGTATTCGATACTTTGCCAGATTTTTCAAATTTTGACCTGGTAACCCTGGTTGTAACAGCAAAGATAAAGCCCAAAATGTTACTTGGGATAAACCCATTCCCAGCATACTAAGTGGTCGTGTCTGAATGATGCAGGATAATCTGGAGTGCTCCTTGAAATTTAATAGAACCAAGAACAAAGTACAAAGATTTCATTTAGAAACTTTGCGCAAAGTTCTTTGTTGATTTTTGAGGCATTTTGGCCACTAATGCGTTTTTTCAAAATCACTAGTGTTTATGACCACATCCTAGCGTAAGTTTTTGTACACATTACATTAAAGTTTTGAGCATTTTAGAAGCTCTGTATTTTTTTTTTTCGAAATATCGGCTCTAGCAAATTTAAGTGGCGTCGCATGTTATTTTTTTCAATGTGACCGATATAAAAAAATATTTTCTATAGATTTTTAATTGAAAACTTTAGAATGTGTTTCCATTTTGATATCTTTGAGTTAAAATAAACATTGAACTTTTTTAAATTTTGCGAATCACGAGTTTGTGAACTGGTTTCATTTTTTAAAAATAATCAAAATCAATAAATTATGTTTTTTGAACGGACATCATGCTTATTTCGCTGAACATCTCTCGAGACCAAAATATTTTTTTAGACGTTAAACAATAATCACGAAAATATCTCGTTTCAAAATCTACCTAAATATATCCAAGGATGAACCAAAAAAAAAGCAAAATGATAATTGAAACATCGACTGCCAACTTCTGTACATGAATTCACAGCGATAACGCGATGTTAACGATGTTCTCTGCAGCCCATGTTTCCACTGCTTCGACGCCGCTTCACCGTGATCACATCGCGCCGGAAGGCGGAAACATAGACATTTCCATAAGTTCTAGTTTTCAATTTAAATTTTAATATTTTTGCAGCGTTTCTTCTCTTTTTTTTTGGCTGAGGCGTGCCTTGCATAGCTTCCTGGAGCGATTTTCTTGAAGTATTTTTTTTCTTCTTGTGGAAATTCTTGGGAAACTTTGGAAAAGTGCATTATGAAATGTCTCTTAGGCTCGTCAGGTAGCTGCTCAAAGAAATGATGACAACATTGCTGGATTTTTAGCGAAGGATAAAATACTCTCTTAAATTTCATTAAGAGAAAAAGTGTACAAATACCTCAATTTCCCCTACTGATAAATTTAAACTCACGATGCGATGACTGATGAGCTTTACGTGAGCTTTTGCTAATGAAACACGAGACCATTATTTCGAAAGACTTTTATGTTTATCAATAGTGTCGTTGCCGGCATGTTTTGCATTCCCTCGATACACTTTTTCTCATTTTGCTCATTGCGATGGTGGAGAAGGAGGTTGGCTTCGTGGGCCAATGTCGAGCGTTCGATCGGAGAATATTGTAGTGTACGCGGAACGGGAAAGGGAGAAAACGTGATGAAAAATCAAATTACGTGTCAGCTCAAGAATTTTTTGGAGTGATAAAGTGGCTGTCAAATTTCGGTGCGGAAAATTGTAATAATGAGTTTTTTGATTTTTTTTTGCATTCCTCTTATTGTCATAAATAATTGAAAACAGTTTGAATATTTATGAAAATAATAGCATTTTGATTTATTCGTTATTAAAAACAATTATCATTTATAACGTGAACAATTACTGAGTACATTTTGTTAAATATTTAAATATTATTATGACATTCTAATCAATTCTTCACCAATTTGATTGTTTAAGCAATACATACACTTAAATTTTACTTATTTGTATTATTGTAAATTAACAATTAATTTTTCATTTCATTTTGAAATTTTGATTGTTCGACCAACGCAAATTTTAAGTCAAATTATTGTCTTCTAGTAGTTCCACGAAAAATCAGGGCCAAAACAAATATTGCTAAATTTGCAACATTCATTGAAAAACAGCATGATTCGAGAAAAATTGCGTCTTTCAATTACGAAAATTTTTGGTACCCAAACATGTATAGGTCATAGCTAGAGCGTCCAATTCCCCGTCCTGTGAAAAAAATCCAGGGATTTCCCGTCAAAATATATTTTCCGTTTCTCAGGAAATTTGTATATTTCCCGGGAATGCCCGAAATTCAAGCATTTTCTTAACTTTTTGGAACCATTTTTTATGAAAATTCTCTATAAAAATAACAAATGAAGAAACTCAACATGATTTATTGTTAAGTTCATAAAAAAAGAATTAATCGGATGATCAGAAAATTGCTAAACAACATTTATTTCTGATAAAAATAATTTCTGAACCAGCTTGAAATTGATCCAGCGTCATGGAAATTTACTATTTCAATTTTGATAAGATTTTAAAAAAATAATTGATGTTATTTTATTAAAATAACATATATTCACCCTTCCCCATCAAAATAAAATTGAGATATTTTTAAGTTTTTGTTTACCATGATAAAATGAGATAGAAATAAAATTAGCCTAATTGTATTAGGTATGAAGTAAATCAAACCCAAGAAGTTAGATTTTTAATGAAAACTAGAAAGTTTTACTATTTTTTCAAGAGCTGTAACCACACGGAGAAAAAAGAGTTCCCAAAATCGTGAACAAGCGTTCATGAAAATGGGAACCACGAGCAAAGTGTTCAAATTTATGAAAAAAAAATTGTTCAAATTTCATGGTACGTTTTTCAAAATCGAACCATGAGATTTGAATAATTTGTTCGAGGTTCCCATTTTCATGAACGCTTGTCACGATTTTGAGAAAACTTTTTTCCGTGCAGAATAAACTGTTTAGAAAGGTTATTTGTCATGAAAAACACAATTTCTGCATTGCATTTCAGTTTTATGTGTCAAATCACACTCACACTAAAAAAAAGTGGATTATGGATTAATTTTACTCACCGTCGAAAAATTTTGATAAAAATTCTGAAAATCTTTTTGATTTATAAAATAAGTAAAAATATACATTTTCTTGTGTAGTTGTACGGTTTTTTACATAGAGTCAAGCTATAAATTGAATGATTTATTGATTATTTTGTCCATTAAAGTCGCTTTCTTATACAGTTTTGTTGCAAAATATTAATTAGAGCCAAGATCAGAACAACTTTTAATAAATTTAAAATTTTCCGGTAATTCCCGGAATTTCCCGGGAAATTTATTGAAAATATCCCGTTTCCCGGAAAATTTGTAACCCCGGGAAATTGGACGCTCTAGTCATTACATAAATTTTAAAGCTATCGCCATATTAGTGGAAAAAGTAGATTTTTTCTCGTTTTTGTAAATTTCACGTTTTTGCGCGCAGCGTGTCGAAAAACTTAGTTTTAAATTTCAAAAAATCATATCTCGGAATATTGAAAACATAACTTCACTATTTTTTATATGCTATGTAAAATTTGTCGAGGAATCCGATAAAAAGCATTTTAATTTTTCATTCGACCTTTTCAAATGTTAGGTTTGATATTTGAAACTTCTGAGTATTTTTCCTTTAAATCCTATCTAATGCCCTTTTGTTTGCACCCAAGACAACTTAAATCGGTTGAAATGGTGCGTAGTTATTGTTTTGAAAATGTGGTTTTTGCGAAAATCGACGAAAATTGCAATTTTAAGGACCACCCTAACACGGCGTGGGTCACCCTAATGGCCAAACAAAAAATAATCTTGTCTTATTATTTCGACCACCGATTTTGAGCCCGATCGGACAATTTTTAGACAATTACGTGGGGACTTTCTGTATAACTTTATATTTCAGTTATTTTTTAAATCTTGTTCTTTCAAAGTGACGGCTTCCATCAATGCCATGATTTTTTGATAGACGATATACATTTTACTTCGCTTAAAATATTTTCAGTTAATTATTTCTACAAGAGAGAAATATCCTGCACCTTTTGATTCTTTTTCCAAGTACCGTAAACCGGGGTGACTTTGATAGGATTTCAAATTGTTTTTAGAATATTTTCCAACAGGTAAGGAATTTCTCAAGATTATTATTTTTAAAACATGTACTGGGGTAGGCCACACAAAGTCCATGCACTATTTTGGAAAAAAAGTTTTTTCAGTAGTGTTTAGAAAATTAGTTACGTTAAAAATTCTTAGTTTTAATTCCGGGGTGACTTTGATAGTCATAGTTTTTCTTGGTAAAATTATATTTAAGATGTTCCAACTTTATTTTTACGTTAAATGTACCATCACTAAAGTAGCTGATATAGTTTGTAAGAAAAAAATCAATGTTTATGTTAAATAAAACTAAGTTTATAAGCTTTTTAACAAAATACATATAAATTTTAGTTAAAATTGTTAAAAAGTCGGAATTTCGCCTGAAATTTGTTAAAACTAGTTTTGTTTATAAAATTATCGATTTATATTGCATTTTATACTGAATTCGAAGCACGAATCACAAGTTTAAACATTTTACATGAAATTTGTTCAACTGAAAATGCCTATAAATTTGAAGATTTTTTTAACTGTGTTTCAAAAACACATATTATTTATTATTTACAAACTTATTTAATCTTCTCCTAGTGGAAAATTGTCCAAAGAATCCGAAAATGCATTCCGTTTTCCGATTCAAAATCATGTTCATTGAGAAAATCATGACACTTGGAGAAGTTTAAAATAATGACTTTCATTAACATTTTCTTAGCTATAGTTAACTAACTTTTTAAACTCTTCAAAATTTTATGAAAACTTCTTCTTGAGGAACTTTGAACACTTCTCTACCACGGTCAGTATGTTTCTGAACCATTCCTTACGTTTTTTAATTGTACTCTTCATTTTGCGGAAAAATCGCAAACCTATCAAAGTCACCCCGGCTATCAAAGTCACCCCGTTTTACGGTAGTGATTGCTTTTCGGCGTATCAGTCAGATTATTATTTGCCACGATTTTTCAATTTTATGTTAAGTTATGAAATTCATCATTATCCAATTACTGTCAACCAGGTAGTTGAGACACATTTTATTTAGATAGAAATTTCCTTCCTGATCTTCAAGAAGGGTACAACCGACATATGCTGATCAGTTTTGGTGGAAAAATTTGTAAAATTGAACTAAATAGAGTGAATTGTGATCAGTTTTAGATAGAAATACCAGCTGTTTACCATATTTTGCAATTTTCGGAAATTTTAGTATGGGTCAATTTAACTTGTTTATAATCTCTCATAAAAGAAACAAATTCCAATGTTTGTACTTGTTGCGCAAAGTGCAATCCAACATAATAAATGTTTCCATTTTCTTCTGTAAACAAACTGCATCAAATGAACACACTTCAACAATTGCAACATTTGAGCGAGATATCGTGTTCCAATCGAACAGGTATCCAAACAATGCATCTCCAAACACATCTGACCTCCCACCGGTGTGCGAGAGAGTGTGGTCCGGAGAAATTGCACCCAATTTTCCAAATCTGTGATCGTCACACAAACGTTTACCCTCACAAGCATACACACACACGCAAGCGGTAGCACACTTTCTATCCTTTCAAACGTGTACACGATGCACACACACACACCCTCCTGATGGCACACACAATTCCGGGAGCCAATTTCGACAGCCGCTTGTGTTGATTCTATTGTGTGTTATTGCTATACTATACGTGTGTGTATGTGTATGTGCTCACTCCCGGTGAGCAAACTGTCGCAGTGTGTTATCCTTCCACGTGTATAAAGAGGACACGTAACGAGCTCGAGAACAAATTGTGTCCAGAGACCACCCACACTTGGCTGGTCGAACGACGCAAGCAAAATAATTCCCGCCCCTTGCCCGCCACGCAGACGCCCTTGCCCTGGAATCTGTTCTCTGCGTGCCATCATCAGTGTGTGCCTGTGCGTGTTTGTGTTTGTTTACAGTGTAAACATATTACAGGGACCGGGTTTTTGCCCCGCTGGAAAGTTTATATGAGATTTTCCTTGCAATCATGGCGCTCAATAACTCTTTGCCATGTCCCAGCAGGGGGACCCGGACCAGGTCCGGGTCCTGAATTTCCAAGAACGGGCGAGCCACCGTCGTTGAAGGGTTGACCAGAGACGGACATCCGGTTACCGTGAAGAGGAAGCACTTTGTAACTGAAAAGGACGAAATTTCCTTATTTTTCTTTCAGAATCACACTTAGCTCAAACTGCCTCCTCAGCACTGTTTTGGTAGAGAAATTGCTATTTATGCAACGCACACAGCCATCCAGCCCCACAAGGTAGGCATCCGGGTCCTCTTGACCGATGCTTGATTTGCATGTGGTTTACAATAATATGTTACCACCTCTTCGGCCCCAGCCGCAGACTGCTGTGCGGACGGTCCAAATTGAGGACCACCTGGGTTTTGCGGACTCGAAAGCCTTCGAAATTCTGGAATGTTGTTGTGGTTCGGTCCAAAGTCTCCCGGGGTGGTGGGTCCTTCTTCTTGATCAGCTGGTTGTATCGAACTGGACAAGGCGAAATGTACAACGTGGTGAGGTTGACTGTTGCTGAAGAGCATGGTTGCAACTTGCAAGTATGTGAAGGATATAATTTGTTTGCTAGCCAAAATGAATTGACCTCTTGTGATTTTGTTTTCTAACGTGAGATGGTACACTGGTTTCCTGAATGTTTACTGAAACTGAAATCATCGTTTTTAATATATGGGTAATTCTCTACCAACTCACACGAAATCAGGAAAATTTTCCCGGACCCCTCTTCGATTTGCGTGAAACTTTGTCCTAAGGGGTAACTTTTGTCCCTGATCACGAATCCGAGGTCCGTTTTTTGATATCTCGTGACGGAGGGGTGGTACGACCCCTTCCATTTTTAAACATGCGAAAAAAGAGGTGTTTTTCAATAATTTGCAGCCTGAAACGGTGATGAGATAGAAATTTGGTGTCTAAGGGACTTTTATGTAAAATTAGACGCCCGATTTGATGGCGTACTCCGAATTCCGGAAAAACGTATTTTTCATCGAAAGAAACACTAAAAAAGTTTTAAAAACTCTGCCATTTTCCGTTACTCGACTGTAAATTTTTTTGGAACATGTCATTTTAAGGGAAATTTAATGTTCTTTTTGAATTTTCATTGACCCAGAAGGGTATTTTTTTCATTTAGAACAAAAAAATTCATTATAAAATTTCGTGTTTTTTCTAACTTTGCAGGGTTATTTTTTAGAGTGTAATAATGTTCTATAAAGTCGTAGAGCAGGCAATTACAAAAAAAATGATATAAAAACATAAGGGGGTTGCTTGTAACTATCACAAGATATCGCGATTTTACGAAAAAAAAAAGTTTTGAAAAAGTTACTTTTTGCGTTTCTCTTTGTTTCGTCGTCCGTGTCTGTCGCCATGGCCATGATCAACGACGACTAACTTTTTCAAATCTTTTTTTTCGTAAAATCTAGATAAGTCGTGGTGTTTATAAGCAAACGTCTATATATCTTTTTTTTTTGTAATTGTCTGCTCTACAACTTTGTACAACATTATTCCACTCTTAAAAATAACCCTGCAAAGTTAGAAAAAACACGAAATTCTAAAATTAAAAATTTTGTTCTAACTGAAAAAACTACCCTTCTGGGTCAATGTAGATTCGAAAAGTACATTAAATTTCACTTAAAATGACATGTTCCAAAGTTATTTACAGTCGAGTAACGGAAAATGGCAGAGTTTTTAAAACATTTTCAGTGTTTTTTTCGATGAAAAATACGTTTTTTTTCGGAATTCTGAGTACGCCATCAAATCGGGGATCTAATTTTACATAAAATTCCCTTTGACACCAAATTTCTATCTCATCACCGTTTCAGGCTGCAAACTTTTGAAAAACACCTCGTTTTTCGCATGTTTAAAATTTTAAGGGGTCGTACCGCCCCTCCGTCACGAGATATCAAAAAACGGACCTCGGATTCGTGATCAGGGACAAAAGTTGTCCCTTAGGACAAAGTTTCACGCAAATCGAAAAGGGCTCGGGGCAACTATTCCCGATTTCGTGTGAGTTGGTAGAGAATTACCCATATATTAAAAAAAAACATTTTCTTTTCCAATATTCTGTAACGAAGTTACAGAAATTCCTGTTCCACCTTAATTCCTGTCCCGATCCTTTTCCGTTCCCAGTCTCTGATGTCTGAAATCGTGAGTCCTCATGACAAATCATACCTCGGTGACAGATCCGTCATTAATGTCACCCTGACGGAAACACTTTCCCGAGGGTTATAAAACCGAGTGATGATCGTGTCCCAAAATACGAAGATCTTTCGGGCTGGACTGGCTAGGCAAAGGGTTTCCGACGGTGGTTCTCTTTGACGTTTGACCGCCAAGCGCGACACACCACCGGAGACACCCGCCAAGCACCAGGAGAAGGACTAGCACAAACAAGTTAAAACTTATACTAGGGACGTGCCACGACAAGTTAAAACTGTGTACACAAACTGTAGGGCGTTGCTGGTAAAAAAAATAAGAACCCCTCGCGTGAGGATTGCTAAAAGAAAACGTTCACAATTACAGAAAACTACAAATTAAAATCGGTTGTCCGCAACTCCACCCTACGTTTGCGACATAACGAAAAAATTACAGGAACTTCGTCCCTTCGATTGGGTGTCTCCCTAGGGTCTAGGTTTTGAGGTTAGGACCCGCTGTTCCTCACCGACCAACTCCGGTGCAACATCCCGCAGCACCCAGCCAACGCGTGGACCCGACTCAATACCTGGTCCGCCAGCTACCCCCAGGTGACCAAGTCGACACCTGACGCGTCGACGCCGCGACTGTCAGACGAGGGTAAACACGACGCCGGCGACCGCTGGTCGCGACGACCACCCACCGCGGCAACACCCACAACACCAACCGGCCAACAGCACCAACAAGAACAGAAATCGTGAGTAGAGTGGCAAAGAAATCGTGCGAGGTTCCGAGCCACGAGTGCTCCGGTCGGAGAGGCGCTGCCCCGACCCCGTTCCGGCTTCCATCGAAGTCCGCACCCCTCCCCTGGTCCGTAGGGAACCCTCAACCCTGGTTCCTGAGCCACTGGACCCGGCTGTGGCTGGATCGAGACTCCTCGACCTGTGGCCGGTTCGTAGGAGGCCCATCAACCCTCCGAGCCAAGGAACCACCACCCACCGCTGCTACGAGCTCCTCCTCCACCTGATCGACTCCGTCGGTTTAGAAGCTGGTTGGCCGCTGCCGTGACCCCCCCCCCCCTCGTTGTTCCTGAATTCTGCTAGCTGTGCGTGCGGATCGGTCCGGTGGCCCCGCGCCCGCCACCTCTGCTGGTCACGCTGTTGAGCCCGGGACAGCCGACGACAACCGTACCTTTCGAGCGCTGGCCTTGAGACGCAGGTCGACCTGGTTGGTCCCGTGTACGTGAGCGCTGACTGGGGCTGGCTGCCACGGCGATCGGCCGCCCTCGCGAACCTGCCCTGCGAGTTCCGGCTCGCCTGGTTGCTCTAGACAACACCTGAGCGCGATCCCTGAAACGCTGGTCGACCCACCCGCGAGCTCCAGTGATTCGAGCGATCGACCCTGCCAGTCCCGTTGCACGGCTGTGCACCTCGCATGTTCGTGCTGGAAGCTGCGCAAACCGTCGGCGAACGGTCAAGAGTAAGAAACTAGTTTTAACTTAAAATTAGGTATAAAAACACATTTACACTCTTATATTAACATACACATAAAACGTTAAAATGAAAATTAAAAGCGCTGCGGCGCGTTGTAGAGAGATTTGCGACTTTTTAGTTCGGTCCGCAAGTAGTTTTAGTGCGTGGGAGTGTCGTTGTGGAAGCGGGAGGACTGAGAGGGGTAATCCTCGTCGGGAATCCCGCGTTTTAGTCCGTGTAGTCAGTGGGTCTTCGTTGTTGGGATCTGACGGTGACTCGGTGACGAGTTGCCTTGGTATGACCTGCCCTGAGGTCTCATGGCCGGGTCGGGCATCAGTAGACGCATCCCAGCACTTCCACGGCCCTTCCGGCCTGGCGCAGAAGTGGAAGTTGTACCCAAAAATCCCCTATCCTATTCCCGCCCGTTACAATTCACATCAATAATAGTAATATGTAGTAATTTTATTAGGAAACGATATCTTGTTGGTTAGACTTTTTATCAATACAAAAATCATTTACTAAATCTTTTTTTTTAAGTGCTCTAAACGTCAAAATTTTCAAAACCAAACGCGGGAATCTATTCTCCAGAGAATTTTACATAAAATCCCATATTAACCATTGTCCTAAGTCCAATCCTTGTAAAGTTACAGCGGTTTCAAAAATATTTCTTTGAAAAATAGAGGTTTTGGCCATATCTATTTGACAGACTTGGTTTTTTTCAGCGAGAGTTGTACATTTATCCTGGGTGCTGAAAAGACAGAATGCGTAACGTGATTTTCGAATGCTCCCTACTACTCCTCACTAATACAACTGCACTACAGCTGTAAACATAAACAAAGTAGAAGGCTATGTTCAAGCTCAAGCGTGACATTTTTTTGCTGCTGAAGTGACTTGTTTTGAAACATTTTGGATCTGTTGATGTTAGACTTTTCGCTGACAAAATTAGGTACATCGCGCGTGTTTTGTTCATAGACTAAACGATGGGCGGTCAAAAAAGAGGCCTTTTTGCCTTCCTCACTGAGGTAAGGCTATAATCCTGCTCTAAAAATGAACTTCGTATAAAAACGTCGTAGACCCACCTTCATGTATACATATCGACTCAGAATCAAAAACTAAACAAATGTCTGTGTGTATGTGTGTGTGTATGTGTGTGTGTATGTATGTATGTGACCAACAAACTAGCTCATGTTTCTCGGCACTGGCTGAACCGATTTGACCCGAACTTGTTGCATTCGACTTGGTTTAGGGTCCCATAGATCGAGTTTTATACAGATTGAAGTTTCGATAAGTAGTTCAAAAGTTATGTATAAAAATGTGTTTTCACATATATTTGGATCTCACTTAACTGTATGTAAACTATGTCCGGGTCCATCATCCGACCCATCGTTGGTTAGGTTATCAAAAGACCTTTCTAACGAGTCCACAACATTGAAGATCTGGCAACCCTGTCTCGAGATATGGCCACTTAAGTGATATTGATATACTTTTTTGAAGCCGGATCTCACTTAAATGTATGTAAACTATGTCCGGCTCCACTATCCGACCAAACGTTGGTTAGGTTATCAAAAGACCTTTCCAACGAGTGCAAAACATTGAAGATCTGGCAACCCTGTCTCGAGATATGGCCTCTTAAGTGATATTGATGTACTTTTTTGAAGCCGGATCTCACTTAAATGTATGTAAACTATGTCCGGATCCACCATCCGACCCATTGTTGGTTAGGTTATCAAAATACCTTTCCAACGAGTGCAAAACATTGAAGATCTGGCAACCCTGTCTCGAGATATGGCCACTTAAGTGACATTTATGTACTTTTCTGAAGCCGGATCTCACTTAAATGTATGTAAACTTTGTCCGAATCCATCATCCGACACATCGTTGGTTAGGTTATCAAAAAACCTTTCCAACGAGCCCAAAACATTGAAGATCTGGCAACCCTGTCGCGAGATATGGCCACTTAAGTGATATCGATGTACTTTTTGGAAGCCGGATCTAAAAAATAGATGAAACTTGTGTACAGCCATTGTTGTGAGGAAGGCTCCAACCACATAGGTGGATTAAGTTAGTTTTTGTTTTCCACGTGACGAAAAATTGCGTCAGAAGAGGGTGGAATTTAGTGAATCGTAAGAGCATCCAAATGGCACTTTTAAATGTTTCAAAAGTTCGACGCCATCAACTTTTTTTTTATTCCTGACAAAATAAATTATTGATCGATTACAATACTTGCTATTTCTTGGGAACATTTTGCGAACAGTAAATTGGTTCCGCTTTGACAGTTTTAAATTGAGGCCGCTTTGCGGACGACTATTCAGCACCCAGCATTTATCCAACGAGGTTCACCGAGTTGAATAAATACGACGCGCGATGAAAAAATCAAGTTTTGCAACGAGTGCCATAAAACATTTTTTGCAATTCGGAGAACACCTTTTGAACAGAATTATGAGACGCATTGATCCAATGAATCGTTTAAATCAAAAAAAAGTTGAAGGGTATAACTTTTCCAAACAAGTGCTGACAAGTTCAACTTTTCATCATCCATTTCAGTGCTGAAAAGTAGAACTTTTCAGCATTTGTTTTGCAAAGGGTAACTATTCGATTCTGTTATTTTTCGTACAGAAAAGTAGGCTGTTTCGTCGTTCAAGAATGTCAGAAAAAGTAAGAAGTATCACGACGGAACCTCGTTGGATAAATGTACGACTCGTGCTGAAAAAATCCTCTTTTTGCAACTTGTTGCATAAACTACTATTCCCGAAAAGCTTGTCAAATTTCCCAATAGTCATAATCGAGTGCAAACTGCTCCATATACACAAAAATGCCTTATATAAGCGTAGGATAACATGTCTACAAAGATTCATTGAAATTGGAGAGAGTCGAGTGAAAGTACCTAAACAAATCCTGTGTTGGAATTGCTCATTTATATTTTGCAAATTTTAAATGGTAACATAACTGTTATGAAGTATAAAGCAATTCACGATACTTTTTGTTTCAAAGTTTTTAAATTTGGCTTGAAATTTCATTTTTTTTCTGTATTTTTCTAAAAATAAATCTGATTAAAGTCAAATTCGGAGCCATAGAAGAACTTTATAATTTTTTAAGGCTGATTTAAGCTTTTCAGCACGGGTATGAATCTTCAAGCAATTTCAATATGGCGACTTGGATCAGAAGAAAGTGAGGCATTTTCGATAGTTCTCACTGTTCTGTGTTCTGCGTGCACGTCCGCAAATATCGACCACACACATACTAACACAAAGCGCCACCAACAGGCAAAAGGTAGTTATGAATATTTTTGGCACTTTGGTTAAAAAATATGCGGTTTTGCAAAAACAAATAACAAAACCAACTTTTAAGTGTAGTTCGACTATCAAACTTATAATTCGTTGCTGATATGTTGGGAATTTTTTTAGAAATAAAAAGTTTTTTCGCAGCACCCCTTTTGGGCGGACATTTCTGTTGTCACATTTTGGTTCCTTGGATTTGTCATGGATAATTTCACAGTGTAATAAACAGGGCAGCTACCACCACGCGGCGCCACCGTTTTGATTGAGAAAATGATACAGGTTTTTCAGACGAGTTTCAATCCCGTGTTTTCAGTCATATGAATGCATTAATTCAATGAATATATCATTGAAATTTTGAATTATAATCATTTGGAATTTGGGAAAATGAACGTAACTTTGGTCAGACTTTGGTGCTTTTAATCTCTGTAACGGCTCATCAAAATAGTTCGAATCAAATTTATTCTGTTGGGGACTAGTTATTTCACTTTGAGATTATTTTTTGATGTCAATCTTTGTTATATTCTTTTGATAAAGAGCTGAAGTAAATTCAAAAAAAATGAAAATTTTTTTTTTTTGAAATACGATTTTTAAAGACAAAAAAAAAACAAACAATAATAGGTTTTCACACTTCATAAACATAGGACAACTTGTCAACTTATAAGTTTTGAAAGTCTAAGATGCACTCAAAATAACATTCCCTGCTCAGCAATAGACCCGAAACACCGCATCTCAAATAATGTTCACCTGTGGCTTCTCAAGTGGATTCCATGTTGGGTGTGTGTGTGTATGTGTGTTTGGTCACTGGTTTCCGGTCCATTTGCCTCGATACATCGAGCCGGTTGAAGTCAAACCATGACATATGATTTTGTCCACAAAGCCACCACAATCGAACTCAGGAAAGGGTTTACCTTTGGCATTGTGCATTCGATTCTATTCAAATGGGTTTGTAGCAAACAGGGTGTTTCTGTCCCAAGGTCTGGGTTTGGGGATTGGTCTTGACAAAGTTCGCAGGTCTTCCACAGAGGTGTGATTTAATAACCGACGACCCTGGGTCCCCTTTTCCCGGGTGGCTAAATCCATCATCACCTCGTTGATCCTGGTAAGCTGCAAACGGCCCAAACCCCCCTCTTAAACTCGCTAATCTTTCCCCCGGGCCCGAGAAAGTTCACTCCCACTGGACTTTGGTCCGTAATTTGTTACACTTTCCGGCACCTGTCCTCCGCAGGTAATTCCCCGAACCACCTTGACCTTTCTTTCGGCGGGATATTTTCACAAAAAAAGATTCGCTGCGAAAAGCTCTCCCATGCAGATTTGAGCTGGGAAAAATCGCACAATTTATGTCGCCCAGCCGTGACCTCCATTAATCTTTGACGCCCCCACCCACGCGTCCCCAGTTAACCCTCGAATGCAGGCCAGTTGGCCAAAGTTGAGCGTTCTTGTGATCCTCCGTCTTTCATTTCCTTAATAGCTCGCCGGGGGTATTAAAAGAAAAATCTTCACCCCGTCGTGGGGTCAGGGAGGGAAAACCCCGGAAAATCTTGGCCACTCGCACAATGATTGGGCGGAAAATGTCGAGAAAAAAAAACGAAAAGAAACTGAGGAAACCAGACCAAGGCTGTCGTCTTTTTCTTATTCTTTCTTCGAGGGAGTCTGGGGAAGGGGGAACATCCTTTGAATAATAATTCAAGCAAATTTTAATCAATAAGCTCTCCGTCACTGTGACCAGCTTGGGCATGGCCTTTTGTCCGGGAGAGGGACATTGTGTGTGTGTGTGTGTGCAGTTCCGGGGACAGGAAAAATGAGGATTATTTTTGCTCGGATGGAAATGAAGCTGTGTCCGGAAAAGGAAGTGTTGAACACAGGCACAGAATTGAAGTGCAAGTAAGGCTTGTTTAAGGATTTATACAAACTTCAAGAATCATAAAACTATTTTTAAAATTTCTGATGAAATGACAGATTTTTTTAAACGCTATTTAAACCACTTGTTTGAATTAAAAATTCTCATCACTTGTCTACAAATTTGAAAATATTGTTTATCAATTATCTATCCCTTTGAAACTTGTCTTAAGGATTATGCAAGGGCAAAATTTTGTTTGCATCAATTGAAGGTTTTTTTTATATTGCATAACTTCTAAAATTCGATTTTCTGACTACCAGATTAAGGTATTTTTTTGTATTCTATTTTTTTTAAATCAAATTCCTCTGGAACAATGGGAAAATTTTGAACCATTTTAAAAAGGTGATTAATTTTGCGCCAAAGTGAATATTGATATACCCCCTAAGGAGTTTGTTGAAAATTGTCAAAGTCGGAATGCCCAATGTTGGTATTTTTAAGGTATTCTTTTTTTTTCTTAATTTCCTGACAAATAAAAAACATACTAAATTTGTATGACAACTTGAACCGCATACATTGATTTACGAGCTAATTGATAATTTTATTGAAACTTTTGGTAAACTTGTATCCAGTTTCATTTCAATAACAATAATTTTTCAAACTTGATGTTTTTCAGATGCTTGCCCAAGTAACATTTTTAAACCAACTAGCCACCACCTAGTTTTATTGAGGTTTTGTGGTAGCATCTAAATTGCTTCTAAGTTTTTTGTTGGCATTCACAGCAACCAATAAGCATGGGCTGATATAGAGGTTCTAAGAAGGTTTTATCCCTCGGACATAAAACCTTGAGCCAATAAAAGTCAAAAGGCTTTCAATAAGGTTTTGTGAAAGTTTTAAGAGAGTCTTGAAAACCTGATGGCAATGTCATGCCTAATGGTTTGAACTCATGCTTCTTTAAAACCAAGGGTGTTGTAGCTGTCAAATGTCATTAAGCATGCAAAGAGCATACTTAAAACCATGAGCTCTTAAAAAAGCATTTAATGCGGCCAAATAGCAATGCATAAAAATGGCGCCAAACGCGTGGTATGATTGAATGTGATTGACCACCATCTTGGTAGAAAAAGTTGAAAAAGCAATAAATTTGATTAGCATTTGATGAAAACACACATACATGCTGAATTTCTGGCAGAACTAGTAAAGCCATCGACGTTCAAAAATGCGTTGATTTTAATTTTATTTTTTTCAAAAAACCACAACAAATATTTTTTTAGTTTAAATTTGCAGTTGCAAAAGAATAATTTTTGATGAAGCGAGTTGATTTTTTTGGCTCTATCTCTCCCACATTTATCGATAAAATTTTAACCGCAGCTGAAATAAAGCCACCAACTGAGAGAAATAATCTTTCAAAATATTATAATCACCTCCAATACATGTAATTTCAACGTCGCCATTTTTGCAAACCATCTCCATTACATTATTTGGCAAGACAAAGACTAATTTTTCGCCAGAATAAAATCTGTGTGGCATAAGACGTTTGAAGACGTATGAAATGTCATTTTACCATAACTCCTAACTGGGTTTTAACAAAGGTTTTATCAAGGCTTTAAGGAGGTTGTTAGGATTCAATTTTAAAACCTTGAACTCCTATGTAGGTTTTATAAAAAGGCCGTGACAACCTTTTGCGGAGGTCCACTTGGGTTTTAACAGAGGTTTGTCGGGGTTCTGGGGATGCTGTTACGACTAAGTGGGTTTATAGCGGTTGAGACAGCTTTGATAAAGCCTTAAATGTTACTTGGGTGGCCAAGAAAGAACTTTAAGCATAAGTCGTTCATCAATGACAAATGTTTTCGGTGTGGCTGAGAACAACATGGAATCATCAGGTGATCATTTCGATATCATTTCCAGATTTGTTTTTACTGATTTCAAAATTACGAGCTGGACCTAAAAATCGGCATTAAAATACCAAATTTTTATGTTACTTAAGCAAACAGATATTTTTCTAGATTTTTTGACATATTTTGGCGGGACAAAAAACCGCAACTCTTGAGCCATAGAGAAGCATGGTTAAAAAAATTATGAAATCACTTTTCTTTTTTCAAAAATTCAAAACTGAGCGTCAAATTTTTTGACACAACTTCTCTATCGCTCAAAAGTTACGTGTTTTGGTCCCCTAAAACATATCAAAATATTTCGAAAAAATACAGATTTTGGGAAATTGAGTTTTTGTTAAAAAAAAAGTTTTTCGGCAATTTTTTCCTTGCACTCATTTTTTTAATAGTCCTCATTAATACCTAAAACTTTGTCGAAGACATCAAGTTGATCAGAAAATTCCTTCAAAATTTACAGATTTTCGAATATTTACGTACCATTTTTGTATGGACATTTCGTCGCTTGTATGCTATCTTGTGACACGTCCTATCGTTTTTACATCAGACGTGTCACAAGATAGCACACAAGCGACGATTTGTTAAAATTGTGTGGAGACTTGTATGGGTGAACCAATTGCACATAATGGCTGCTTTGGTCATAGATTAGGCCCCAACAAAGTTTGAGCCAAATAAAAATGGTCGAAATCGGTAAATTTCGTAGATATTTGCTCAAATGTCCATGTTTTTAGTCAATCTACGGTTTAAACCAAAACATTGATGAAAAGTATCACTTTTCAAAACAAGTGCTGATTTAAAAGATTGTCTTAATACCTTCCACAATGTCCACAATCTCCCCCCAGATTTTGCCAACCAAAATCACATGTAATCCTCGACTTGCCTGAAATAAAGCATCCTCTCCGCCAGTTCAAACAAGTAACCTGCTCTTGCGGCCGGTTGAACGCCCCCAAATATTGCACCAAAAAGGTGCTCCTCTTTTACACAGAAAGTAGCATCAAAACATGCTCAACCCCCCCCCCCCCCCCTTCTCCCAGGTGGGCGACAAACTGCGGCAGCATAAAAATTCCCCCCTCGGGAAAGGAAGCGACATGTCACATGTCTGTCTGTCGCATAAAATTCACCCCGTTCTCGGTTTTTTTTTTTTTTTTTTGATTTATTATAGAGATTTTACACCATTGTGCATTCGTCTCTTCAAGGTGGATAGTAGAAGAGGAAAGTTTACAAAGTTTTTGATCACTTGTCTGGCTATATTTCAATAATTGATACCATGCCTTTTTTCTAACGATTTCTGTCTTAGTTTCAAATATTTACGGGCAAATTTGGATCTTAAATTATCAAGTTCTTTACTTTTTTCTTCGTCCTCTTCCTTCGAGGATTTAACCGTTAACTCATAACACTTATTGTAATAATATTTTGCTTGTATGGCATCTTCGTCTTCTTCATCTGTTGTTTCTTCTTTAGCCATCTCTCTTCGTTTTGTTCTTAAATTCTTAAATTCTTAAATTCTTAAATTCTTAAATTCTTAAATTCTTAAATTCTTAAATTCTTAAATTCTTAAATTCTTAAATTCTTAAATTCTTAAATTCTTAAATTCTTAAATTCTTAAATTCTTAAATTCTTAAATTCTTAAATTCTTAAATTCTTAAATTCTTAAATTCTTAAATTCTTAAATTCTTAAATTCTTAAATTCTTAAATTCTTAAATTCTTAAATTCTTAAATTCTTAAATTCTTAAATTCTTAAATTCTTAAATTCTTAAATTCTTAAATTCTTAAATTCTTAAATTCTTAAATTCTAAAATTCTAAAATTCTAAAATTATAAAATTCTTGAATTCTTAAATTCTTAAATTCTTAAATTTTTAAATTCTTAAATTCTTAGATTCTTAAATTCTTAAATTCTTAAATTCTTAAATTCTTAAATTCTTAAATTCTTAAATTCTTAAATTCTTAAATTCTTAAATTCTTAAATTCTTAAATTCTAAAATTCTAAAATTCTAAAATTCTAAAATTCTTAAATTCTTAAATTCTTAAATTCTTAAATTCTTAAATTTTTAAATTCTTAAATTCTTAGATTCTTAAATTCTTAAATTCTTAAATTCTTAAATTCTTAAATTCTTAAATTCTTAAATTCTTAAATTCTTAAATTCTTAAATTCTTAAATTCTTAAATTCTTAAATTCTTAAATTCTTAAATTCTTAAATTCTTAAATTCTTAAATTCTTAAATTCTTAAATTCTTAAATTCTTAAATTCTTAAATTCTTAAATTCTTAAATTCTTAAATTCTTAAATTCTTAAATTCTTAAATTCTTAAATTCTTAAATTCTTAAATTCTTAAATTCTTAAATTCTTAAATTCTTAAATTCTTAAATTCTTAAATTCTTAAATTCTTAAATTCTTAAATTCTTAAATTCTTAAATTCTTAAATTCTTAAATTCTTAAATTCTTAAATTCTTAAATTCTTAAATTCTTAAATTCTTAAATTCTTAAATTCTTAAATTCTTAAATTTTTAAATTCTTAAATTCTTAGATTCTTAAATTCTTAAATTCTTAAATTCTTAAATTCTTAAATTCTTAAATTCTTAAATTCTTAAATTCTTAAATTCTTAAATTCTTAAATTCTTAAATTCTTAAATTCTTAAATTCTTAAATTCTTAAATTCTTAAATTCTTAAATTCTTAAATTCTTAAATTCTTAAATTCTTAAATTCTTAAATTCTTAAATTCTTAAATTCTTAAATTCTTAAATTCTTAAATTCTTAAATTCTTAAATTCTTAAATTCTTAAATTCTTAAATTCTTAAATTCTTAAATTCTTAAATTCTTAAATTCTTAAATTCTTAAATTCTTAAATTCTTAAATTCTTAAATTCTTAAATTCTTAAATTCTTAAATTCTTAAATTCTTAAATTCTTAAATTCTTAAATTCTTAAATTCTTAAATTCTTAAATTCTTAAATTCTTAAATTCTTAAATTCTTAAATTCTTAAATTCTTAAGTTCTTAAATTCTTAAATTCCTAAATTATTTAAGAATTTAAGAACTTAAGAATTTAAGAATTTAAGAATTTAAGAATTTAAGAATTTAAGAATTTAAGAATTTAAGAATTTAAGAATTTAAGAATTTAAGAATTTAAGAATTTAAGAATTTAAGAATTTAAGAATTTAAGAATTTAAGAATTTAAGAATTTAAGAATTTAAGAATTTAAGAATTTAAGAATTTAAGAATTTAAGAATTTAAGAATTTAAGAATTTAAGAATTTAAGAATTTAAGAATTTAAGAATTTAAGAATTTAAGAATTTAAGAATTTAAGAATTTAAGAATTTAAGAATTTAAGAATTTAAGAATTTAAGAATTTAAGAATTTAAGAATTTAAGAATTTAAGAATTTAAGAATTTAAGAATTTAAGAATTTAAGAATTTAAGAATTTAAGAATTTAAGAATTTAAGAATTTAAGAATTTAAGAATTTAAGAATTTAAGAATTTAAGAATTTAAGAATTTAAGAATTTAAGAATTTAAGAATTTAAGAATCTAAGAATTTAAGAATTTAAGAATTTAAGAATTTAAGAATTTAAGAATTTAAGAATTTAAGAATTTAAGAATTCAAGAATTTAAGAATTTAAGAATTTAAGAATTTAAGAATTTAAGAATTTAAGAATTTAAGAATTTAAGTATTTAAGAATTTAAGAATTTAAGAATTTAAGAATTTAAGAATTTAAGAATTTAAGAATTTAAGAATTTAAGAATTTAAGAATTTAAGAATTTAAGAATTTAAGAATTTAAGAATTTAAGAATTTAAGAATTTAAGAATTTAAGAATTTAAGAATTTAAGAATTTAAGAATTTAAGAATTTAAGAATTTAAGAATTTAAGAATTTAAGAATTTAAGAATTTAAGAATTTAAGAATTTAAGAATTTAAGAATTTAAGAATTTAAGAATTTAAGAATTTAAGAATTTAAGAATTTAAGAATTTAAGAATTTAAGAATTTAAGAATTTAAGAATTTAAGAATTTAAGAATTTAAGAATTTAAGAATTTAAGAATTTAAGAATTTAAGAATTTAAGAATTTAAGAATTTAAGAATTTAAGAATTTAAGAATTTAAGAATTTAAGAATTTAAGAATTTAAGAATTTAAGAATTTAAGAATTTAAGAATTTAAGAATTTAAGAATTTAAGAATTTAAGAATTTAAGAATTTAAGAATTTAAGAATTTAAGAATTTAAGAATTTAAGAATTTAAGAATTTAAGAATTTAAGAATTTAAGAATTTAAGAATTTAAGAATTTAAGAATTTAAGAATTTAAGAATTTAAGAATTTAAGAATTTAAGAATTTAAGAATTTAAGAATTTAAGAATTTTAGAGTGCACAGCAACGAAGGAAATTGTTGTCTTCTTATTCCAAAATTGTGAAACTTACGGACCCAATCCCCTTTTTTTGTATTTTAGGGCAGCGATTCTCAACGGGGGTACCAAGCCTACTTGATTTACATGGCAGGGGGTACCGGCCTAGAAGAAGGTTGAGAATCGCTGTTTTAGGGGATAAATAAAAAAATATTTCGATAGTACCCGTAGTTTTGAAGATACTAAAATGTCTGTTACAAAAATCTGGGTGCAAAAGCTCTGGTTGATGTGCACCGTTAAGTACGGTATGCTGATCGGAAGGAACGCGGTCAAGAAATGTTGCTTGTGTTTTTCGTGACCCCCCCAAGAAAAGTTGACAGTTCGGTAAGAGCGCGATTGACGGTGTGCGCGCTTGAGGTTCTTTCGAGGAAAAAATAAAAAGATCCAAAATATTCAAAACTTAGAATTAATTAGATTAAAAATGTTTATTCAAGAACTTTTAACAACAATTATAAACAAAATTAAGAAATAAATAAATAAAAGCAAATTTAGAAATTCTTAAATTCTAAAACAAGAAAAACTAAAATTAAAAAAATATGTAATTATGAAATAAGGAAATTAAAAAACTATGTAATTATGAAATAAGGAAATTTAAAAATTAGGAAATTAGGAAACCAGGGAATTAGGAAATTTGGAAATTATGATATTAGCAAATTAGTAAAATAAAGAAAATAAGAAAATTATGAAATTATGAAACAAAGAAATTAAGAAATTAGGAAATTAATATGTAAGGAAATTAGGATGTTAGGAAGTTAGGAAATTAGGAAATTAGGAAGTTAGGAAATTGGGAAATTTGGAAATTAGGGAATTAGGAAATAAGGAAATTTTTAAAATTGGGAAACTAGGAAATTAGGAAGATAGGAAATTAAATTAGGATATTAGGAAGTGAGGAAGTTAGGAAATTTAGAAATTAGGATATCAGGAAACTGGGAAATTAGGAAATTTGGAAATTATAAAATAAGGCTGGTACAAATGTTTAATTTTTTTTTCTGGAATTCTTAAATTCTTAAATTCTTAAATTCTTAAATTCTCAAATTCTCAAATTCTCAAATTCTCAAATTCTCAAATTCTCAAATTCTTAAATTCTTAAATTCTTAAATTCTCAAATTCTCAAATTCTCAAATTCTCAAATTCTCAAATTCTCAAATTCTCAAATTCTCAAATTCTTAAATTCTTAAATTCTTAAATTCTTAAATTCTTAAATTCTCAAATTCTCAAATTCTCAAATTCTCAAATTCTCAAATTCTTAAATTCTTAAATTCTTAAATTCTTAAATTCTTAAATTCTTAAATTCTTAAATTCTTAAATTCTTAAATTCTTAAATTCTTAAATTCTTAAATTCTTAAATTCTTAAATTCTTAAATTCTTAAATTCTTAAATTCTTAAATTCTTAAATTCTTAAATTCTTAAATTCTTAAATTCTTAAATTCTTAAATTCTTAAATTCTTAAATTCTTAAATTCTTAAATTCTTAAATTCTTAAATTCTTAAATTCTTAAATTCTTAAATTCTTAAATTCTTAAATTCTTAAATTCTTAAATTCTTAAATTCTTAAATTCTTAAATTCTTAAATTCTTAAATTCTTAAATTCTTAAATTCTTAAATTCTTAAATTCTTAAATTCTTAAATTCTTAAATTCTTAAATTCTTAAATTCTTAAATTCTTAAATTCTTAAATTCTTAAATTCTTAAATTCTTAAATTCTTAAATTCTTAAATTCTTAAATTCTTAAATTCTTAAATTCTTAAATTCTTAAATTCTTAAATTCTTAAATTCTTAAATTTTTTTTTTTTGATTTATTATAGAGATTTTACACCATTGTGCATTCGTTTCTTCAAGGTGGATAGTAGAAGAGGAAAGTTTACAAAGTTTTTGATCACTTGTCTGGCTATATTTCAATAATTGATACCATGCCTTTTTTCTAACGATTTCTGTCTTAGTTTCAAATATTTACGGGCAAATTTGGATCTTAAATTATCAAGTTCTTTACTTTTTTCTTCGTCCTCTTCCTTCGAGGATTTAACCGTTAACTCATAACACTTATTGTAATAATATTTTGCTTGTATGGCATCTTCGTCTTCTTCATCTGTTGTTTCTTCTTTAGCCATCTCTCTTCGTTTTGTTCTTACGTCGTAATCCGCGTCCAAATATGCTTGCAAGCGCTTCCGGGATTTGCGAGTGTGCTTAGAAAGCACGGTCTCGAATCCATCGTTAGATTCTTCGGCAATTTCACTTGTTTCCATTGCATTTTGGTCTGGTTTACTGTTGTTGCTTTTTCTGCTGCTGCTGCTGCTTGGCTCAGGTTCAGTCGGTGGTGTACTGCTTTTTTGGTTCGCCTTTTTACTCGAATCCCCACATTTTTTGTTCTTTGCTTTGAGTTTGCAAAGCGATTTTTTGCCTACTATCGTCACTGCTGCAGCAGCGTTGTTTACAGTGATTGATTTCGGCGTTGGCTGTTTCAGCAACATCCGCAGGGTCCGAACTCCATTTGGGATCCCTGGGAAGAAGTTAATCCAGCGGTCGTTGGTGATGGTTAAAATTTCGCCGTATTTACTCATCACTTTGACTACGTCATCATTGCTTATGCCTAGAGGTAGGTCAAGCACACGAACTTCCGTAGCGTTGTTGTCCAGGTAAATCGGGATTTTGCAACCCTGATATACCAGAGGTTTGTCGATGATGGACGAGGCCATTGCTGAATCGGCGAACTGCAGCACGGCTATTCTTCTTCTATTGCATAATTGCAATGCTCGCAAGTTTTCTTGGTTTATTTGAAGGTCTGCGAGAAGTTTTTTTACAAGCTTTGGGCTTGGTTGGTTTTGGAGTTGACAAAAATCCAGAACCACACTGTTTTTGTCTACGGTGCACATTTTGAAAAAGCGGCGACGCGCACACAAACTGCGGACTGGCGTTGAGAATGCGACTTGTGATGTCGGCGGTTACTTTGCAACTGTTCTCGGTTTTGGGAGCTCTACCACGGGCTGCAGAAGGGTTGGTGGTTAACCCTTGAAAAACAATTTCAGAGATTTTTTTTTGTCTGATAATGTTGTGAGTTAGGAATAAAATAAAAAAAAAAATGAATCTTAAAAAAAATATTGATAGAAATCCTAAAATGTTGATCACTCAAGGGTCAGCTTACACGAAAACTGTGATGCCTTGTTTGCGGTTAACTTTGTCCGGGTGGAGTGATTTTATTCTTGCTTCATGCCGGGGTTCAAAATGGTCACCCAAAATGGCCGCAAGGTGAGATACTTTCCTGTCAGTCAAACTGCACACAAAAATTGAAACGAGAGCCGCCAGGGAGGAAGAGATTTTGGATGATGATGATGCTGCTGCTGCTCAGCTGTCAACAACATAACATCACTTGACTGAAACATTTTTTGGGTGAGTTTTGCACTGGTTTTGAGGTGATCGTTTACATTTTAGAATTGACAGTGGAAAGAATTTTGTAGTTAAGCCTTAGCTTTAAAAATCTGTGAGAAGCTTGAAATTTAAAAATTAAGCCTAAATAAATTATTCAACTCGCAAATTTAATGAAATTACTGTTTATACTTCAACCTTTACTTAAATGTGAGTCTCAACGTGTGCTCCAAAAGTCAAACAAAATGCCAAACACGCACAGAGAATAAACAAAGCCCGGGATAATGGTTGGGTAAACAGATATCCTCTCGTCGACGGACCGCAAATGAATTTCAAATCAAATATGATGGCCTGGTGCGTGGTGATGTCTGCCACGTGGCCACCAACCACACGGTGCTCATGAAATAATTGCACCAACCCCTAAGAATCGGCACTTTGGGGGCACGTCCGTGCGCTTATTTGGAGGTTAGGTTTGTGCTCATGTCACATATGGGTCATTCCATCTCAACTGTGCACGAAAAAGTGCAAATTTGAAAATTACCCTCTCCGATCCTGCTCAAATTTGGCAGAGCTGTTGATACTATCAAAACATGCAAGAATCCCGAATTTCATCCAAATCGGACCACCCCCTCCATTTTTGTACCTCCCCAAAAAATCGACTTTTTGGCGATTTTTGACCAAACCTCCTAGTTTCAAACGACGATAACTCAGGAACCACTAATCTTAGAGGGTCGGTCTTACACTCAATTTTGAAGGAAATTGGACGTAGAATCCATTTCCGTGATCAAAATTTTGATTAATTTATTTTGTCTACCTGTATTGCGCAATTGAAAACTTTAAACGGCCGTATCTCAAAACACCCCAACTTATTTTTTTTATTTGACCTCACCATCGTGTTCCCCGGCCAATTTTACATAAGAATCACTTATCGACAGAAATGAATATGTTTCGTTCCAGAGATATCGAATTTTAAAGCTATGTGTTTCCGAGATTACCTACATCAGCTTCATTCGCCGCATCTGCTAGAAGCACACAGGCGGGCTGATCAATAACTGCTACCTGGTGTTCTGGGAGATGATTAATTTAATTTATATTTTTATAATTTTACGCAAATATTTATTCAAATGGCTAATAGGGGAAATTCTGGTATGTTTGGCAGGTTAAGTCCTCGCTCCTAGTTTCGTCCAATTTGCTCATTTTCACTATTCAAACAACAAATTTTGCAAAACTTTTGATAGAAATTTGCTTGTTCACTTCTTATTGAGCTATTTATCACTCGATTTCAGTTGAAAACGCTTTTAATCAGCTGTAATTGAATGCCAAAGCGCTGATATGGTAACATTAGAGAAACGCTGGAATTAGATGCTGTTCCCCTACCTTGATCAATCTATTTGTGTGAAAGGAATATTAATTGGGTTATTTTACGTGTTGCTAACCGTTTTAAAGTACCTCCGAGGCCATATGACTAGGGCCTTCATCATGGGCGGTAGCAAAATAGTGCCATTCAGCAAAAACCCCAAAACCTGCTTTATTATTATTATTATTATAGTTAATTATTGACACTTTACCATAATTTGGCAAATCCGATTTATGGTTTAAAAGAAATCAATTTTTATATTGTGAGCCAGCTCCATTTGATTCAAAGAATCCAAGAATGATGTAAGAAAAAAATACTGTTGTTCGGACGGTGTCGAAATCATCGCAACTAAATTTGGGGAATTAGCCGCTTTTCAGCAGATCAAACTTTGTGATTTTCTTAAATTTTTCAGTTTTATACTTTCCAGAAATCCTTTTCCTACTCGTTGTGATCGTCCTTCACTAGAGTAAAACGTATCAACAAATTTTATTAATTTTAGTTCATATTTCTTACTCAGTAATGTATCGTGCACTTATTGTTCAGTGTTACTAACAAGATTAATTGCATTTTCCTGCTCGCTCCGTCGGAATCCAATTCTGCCCTTTACTGTGTGTCGTTATTGCTCTGTCCTGTGGGTTAGCACAGAAATTCATTTCATTCATTTTTTTTGAACAGATAAACATTCGCGATTAAACTCCAGTTTCCTACAGTGTTACACAGTTAATTTTTGCCCAATTTGATAAAGATTATTTATGATGAAATATTATTTCAATAAATGGCCAGGTAGCAGTTATTGATCAGCCCGCCTGTGTGCTTCTAGCAGATGCGGCGAATGAAGCTGATGTAGGTAATCTCGAAAACACAAAACTTTAAAATTCGATATCTCTGGAACGAAACATATTCATTTCTGTCGATAAGTGATTCTTATGTAAAATTGGCCGGGGAACACGATGGTGAGGTCAAATAAAAAAAATAAGTTGGGGTGTTTTGAGATACGGCCGTTCAAAGTTTTCAATTGCGCAATACAGGTAGACAAAATAAATTAATCAAAATTTTGATCACGGAAATGGATTCTACGTCCAATTTCCTTCAAAATTGAGTATGAGACCGACCCTCTAAGATTTGTGGTTCCTGAGTTATCGTCGTTTGAAACTAGGAGGTTTGGTCAAAAATCGCCAAAAAGTCGATTTTTTGGGGAGGTACAAAAATGGAGGGGGTGGTCCGATTTGGATGAAATTCGGGATTCTTGCATGTTTTGATAGTATCAACAGCCCTGCCAAATTTGAGCAGGATCGGAGAGGGTAATATTCAAATGCTGTTCCGCTTCAGATGGAATGACCCATATGCAAAACAACCAGATATTTCGTTGTAATTAAGCTAAATTAGTGTGTACAGAGCATATTGCGAGTGTGTGTGTGATCAGACTGTGATGATTTGGAACAAAATAATGAATATAAATTAGTTGATTTTGGAATTTGCGAAACGCACAAACACTCACGCACTCTCGTCAAATGTGTAAAATTCAACAATTCGCATCATCCGGTCATTCGACGAGGGTGAAAGTTGATTGGGTTTGGGTGGGCGTCCGGCCGGTACGTTACGTTAAACAAACGTGAATGTGATACCTGTTTGCTTTCCGTTGGTCGATGCGGTCGGTGACATTGGCTTATTGGGCTCAAAATTATAGTTGAATTTGACGGATATGGCAGGTCACTGCATCAAATTAATGGACATAGCAACAAGCTTGAACCTGAGGTTCCGTTGATTTAATTGAAAACATCTCTGATCTAGGAATAATATACGAAATCGGAAAAAGTTGCCCGACCCCTCTTCGATTTGCGTGAAACTTTGTAACTTTTGTCCCTGATCACGAATCCGAGGTCCGTTTTTAGATATCTCGCGACGGAGGGGCGGTACTACCCCTTCTATTTTTGAACATGCGAAAAAAGAGGTGTTTTTCAATAATTTGCAGCCTGAATTGATGATGAGATAGAAATTTGGAGTCAAAGGGATTATTCTGTAAAATTAGACGCCCGATTTGATGGCGTACTCAGAATCCCGAAAAAACGTATTTTTCATCGAAAAAAAAAAACACTTAAAAAAGTTTTAAAAACTCTCCCATTTTCCGTTACTTGACTGTAAATTTTTTTTGGAACATGTCATTTTGAGGTAAATTTAATATGCTTTTCGAAACTACATTGACCCTGGAGGGTCATTTTTTCATTTAAAACAAAAAAAAAACATTTTGAAATTTCATGTTTTTTCTTACTTTTCAGGGTTATTTTTTAGAGTGTAACAATGTTCTACAAAGTTGTAGAGCAGACAATTACAAATAAAAATGATATATAAACATATGGCACGGCGTGTTTTCTAGAACAACCTTATCAGGAAAAAATAGTAATCGCTCCTTTCAAATGTGTCTTATAGGAAATTTTCTCAGCTTTCCAATGCTTCTAAGAGCGAAATGTTTCATCGAGAAATTACTGAGATGTCTTTATTTTAAGTTTTTTGTTTTAAAATCTTTCATCATTTATTGAAAACTTTTTAAAAACAATTTAGGAAACTAGCCCAATAGTGTGTTTTATGTGTCATTTACTCATTAAAATGTGCAAAATAAGACAAGAAACAAATTTGTAGAAGGTTGCAAATCGCTAAACATTTTAAAAATTATATTTTAACTGAGTTTTCAGTTTGTGGGATTTATTCAGTAATTAAAATCATAAACCGTATTTAAATTTAAAAAAAAATACTTAAATTAATAGATTATTACAAAATTTTTGTGAACATATATCACGTGTCTGCTTTGATTTGGCTGACACAACCAAAATTTGAGCAGGTGTGAGATTATGAAGGGTATTATTGCATTTTTATGAATAAATATGATTTTTCCTTAAACAAACATGAACCAGGAACATAGATACAAAACATGATTTATCATCGAAAATGTACTACAAATTACTGTTGCATGCTTCAAAAGTCATATTTTCATGAGTATAAAGTAAATATAACTTTTTTTAAGTTTTACTGTTGAAAATGCATTTGAAAGTAGCAATAAAATTCGTGTGTTCCAACTGAGAATGTTGAAAACACCTTCACAAAAATCTTTTTGGTTGAAACAAAAATAAAATACTAAATTTAACAAAAAATCAAACAGAAGCCTCCATTACAAGCTGTTTTAACAAAACTAAAGAAAATTTTAAAACGTTTTTAAAACAGATAACACTTCCATAAAATTGATGATTACTTGATCATTTCATAGAAAAAAAAAAACTAAAATACCTTTTATACTCATGAAAAGTATTTCCCCTGAAACTCAACACATTAATTTCTAGTTCAATTTCGAGTAAATAACATGTTTTGGTATCCATCCATTCCATGGAACTGGTTAATGTTTGGTTAAGGAAATATGATATTTATTCATAAAAATCTATTTTACCTTTGACAATCTCACACAGCAAAAAATCCGATGGTAAAATCGCATGCAAAAGCATGCACATCACCTTTGTGAGCAAAAGCATGTAATATTGTATGAAAAAACGTGTACACAAAAAGCATGTACGGATGAAAAAAATAATCATGCACACCCCCAAAAATAATATCAATCTGGTGAGAATCATATCCAGATTACCAAGTCCGCGCCCCAACCGTCTCGGCTATCTCACCGTCTTATAAAAGCTGTGTTCAACGCCGAATTAATTGTAGGTGTCCCATACGTCGTATATTGAATTAGCTGTATACGATGTATGGGGAACGTACAGCTACATCGGTGTTGATCCAACTATTTTCACAGCGTCGAGATAGCCGAGATGGTAGGTGCGCGGACTTGGTAATCTGGATATGACTCTCACCAGATTGATGTTATTTTTGGGGTGTGTATAATTTATTTATTTTTCTTTTGTTCATGCTTTTTGTGTACACGTTTTCTCATACAGTATTACATGCTTTTGCTCACAAAGGTGATGTGCATGCTTTTGCATGTGATTTTACACAGAAATTTTTTGCTGTGCAAACCTGCAAAAATTTTCGGTTGCATGAGCTAAACCCAAGTTGAAGGCTGATATTTGTACGCAAGAATTATTTAATAATCTATTTATTCTTGAAAACATATATTTTAACACGGTTTTCTGATTTTAATTTCTGAATACATCCCGCATATCCAAAAATTCGGTTAAAACTAAATTTTTAAAATGTTTAGCGATTTGCAATCTTTTACAAATTTGTTTCTTGTCTTATTTTGCACATTTTTATGAGTAAATGACACATAAAATACATCATTTGACAAGTTTCCTAAACTGTTATTAAAAAGCTTCAAATAAATGATGAAGGAATTTAAAACAAAAAACTTAAAATAAAGATATCTCAGAAATTGAAACATCGATAAAACATTTCGCTCTTAGAAGCATTGGAAAGCTGAGAAAATTTCCTATAAGACACATTTGAAAGTAACGATGACGATTTTTCTCCTTAAGGTCGCCCAGAAAACACGCCGTGATGGGATTTGCTTATAACATCACGAGTTATCGCGATTTTACAAAAAAATAAGTTTTGAAAAAATTGGTCGTCGTCGATCTTGGCCGTTCATCGCCACCTGCGATAGACACGGACGACGAAACAAAGAGAAACGCAAAAAGTAACTTTTTCAAAACTTTTTTTTCGTAAAATCGAAATAACTCGTGATGTTTATAAGCAAACCCCTTATGTTTATATATCAAATTTTTTGAAATAGTCTGCTCTACAATTTTGTAAAACAATATCCCTGCAAGGAAAAAACACGAAATATTAAAATAAAAAAAATTGTTTTGTTTTTTCCACTTGGAGTGTTTCTAAATAATCCTATTTATCAATGTTTTCGAAATAATAGTTAACAAACTTTTGAAACATTTAAAAATATGTGGAGTCGGAGTCGGAGTCGGAGTCGGAGCCAACCATATTTTGAAAGCTGGAGTCGGAGTCGGATTCGGCTAGAGTTGGTAGGCCGGAGTTGGAGTCGGAGTCGGAGTCGGCTAATCTCAGAAAGCTGGAGTCAGAGCCGGAGTCGTTTGAAATATGACCCGACTCCGCAGCCCTGGTGTCATGAGTCTCGTCCATATGGCGTTCATTAAAATAGTTATGTTACTTTTACTGAAATAGTCTTCTTTGATGTTTTTATAATCTCTTTCCAAAACACTTTTTCAAGCTTGCCAAAACTGCTTACAAATTCCGCCCATGTCCACGTATATGACATGAAACTCTCCAACTCTTCTGCCAAGTTTCCCCACACATCCCACGTGAGGTTTGCCGCTTTGATGATATTATCACCATAATAAAACCCCCACAAGAGCAGCACGTAGTCGTTCCCTGGGTTCTGTTCCCCTGATTCAGGTGTAGATTCTGGATGTTGTTCAAAAGTACTTTCGGTTTACCTTTTTTTTTGCAGCTGAAGAATATGCCAAGCAAAGCATGTTTTCAAGCTGTTTTTTCCTCGGGATTCGTGATTCGTGTGTGACATAATAAGATGGCACAATGTTGGGAAATGTTTTCCGTTTATGTTTTTCTTGGGTTTGCAGAAATTACTTTTAAGAGGGAAAAACATATTCCTTTTGGAAACCAAACGTGTGTAATCTCATCATCCATGTTAATTCAAGAGCTAGATTAGATTCTAAAAATATTACACTTGACCTCATTCAGCAGAGCTTTGCTGTTTCCACAGGATCATCCAGCGTTTTTGCGTTTGGCCTCAGAAATCAACTGCTGCTCGGTTTAACATCGGAAAAACACACGCCACCCATCGACAGCTTTCCCAGAGCAAAGATTACTGATCAAATATTTGCATCGTGTCAGGTCTTTTCATCGGAGCTGTTTTTCACATGTGCACAACTGTTTTTTACATGTACACACACGTGTCTCTCATTATCAAATTGTGTTTGTGTGTGCGTTGTCGGATGGACAGCCGAGACTCGGTCCTTTCCCCCAAAAAACAAAACGTTGGCCATCATTTGCGGGAGCCGATATTTGTACCGCAGAATTCATGTTCACCTTTGCCCATTTCAGATGGTCGCTGAGACAACCCGGCCAAAACAGAACTACCAGGAATGGCAGAGATGTGCGAAACTTTTGAAATCTTGTTTATTAGGTATTTGCGTGATTTTGAGTTCACAAGACTGTCCTCATTTCCAGAGACAGGAAACGGCAAATGCCAACACTATCAAGCGGCGCTATCATCCCGTGCGGAGGTCGTCCGTCAGTCTTCGTTCCAGAGTAGCCGACCAAAGTCTTTTGACTGACGTGTGTGTGTGTGTTCATTGGAAACCCGAATCACGTTCTGACCGTGGGGCTTGATAGCTGGTACAAAACCCCTCTTCATTACCTGCCTCAAAGTTTGATCTCCCTGACAACCGATGCAGAGGGATGAACCCCTCTGTCGAAGCCGCCACCCCACAGCTGCTTCTTGCTCTGTGTAAAGAGCTACTCAACGGCTATTATGATATTACATTTCGTCGAAGAAGAACATCACCACACCAGCCGGGGCTGACTTTGTCGTTCTCGTCGGAGGGGTTCATTTGTAGGCAGACAACACCTAGAACACTTTTCAGGTGAGAAAATTTCTCTGTGGGTTTGTCTCACTATCGATTCTTGTTCAGAAATACAAACATATTTTTGAATTTGCAGAGAACTGATCTCCTACAGTCAACCCCTCGCTGTTGTCCTCGTAGGTTGGCTTACCCTCCCAGACAAAAGCATAACCGTTTGGATAATGTGCCATCACCACCATCACAGTCTCAGGTAGTGTGCCGGATCAGGATCCAGCAGCGAACTTCGAAAAGGGGGCATCTGAGCACAACACGCGTACCTGTGAATGCAAAATTCTTAGTATGTCCACAAACCTAGAGCTGTCATGTTGAGGGGTGTCATATCTGAAAGGGATAGCGATAGGGTAAGTATCTTGGTTGGACTTGATGTCATGCCAACAGTCGTACCAGATAGTGGAAGCTTGAAATATTTTGTTCGTCACCTAAATTTCTAAATTGAAACAAAGTCAAAGTACCTTTTTTAAAAACCTGTGCAAAAAAAAATATGCTAGAAGCAAATAAGGTTTTCGAACAAAAATTAACACCTATGTAGCTATTTTCTTCACGAATAACCTTAGTGATATTTTGCTTCATACATTTTTAATATTTCTGCATGCCTTTATTTTGTTTTGTTTTAATTAAAATACAAAAATAACTGCCTCATCTGACATAAGAGCAATTCCATGTCAAATAGGGAACCGGTTGTAGCCGACCCTCTCCGAAGACAAACTTATGGAGCAATTCTCTACCAAAACCGAAAATGGATTTTATTTGTATTTTTTGATTTGGCTTAAACTTTGTGGGGGCCTTCCCTATGACCAAATATGCTATTTTGTGTCATTGGTTCACCCATACAAGTCTCCATACAATTTTGGCAGCTGTCCATACAAAAATGGTATGTATGTATGTATGTATGATCCCCATACCCGCAGGCAACTTGGTCCTGGAACACATGTGAGCGCTAGGTGAACAATTCGATCATCTTTTACTCCGTAATCTGTACACCCACGTGCATAAGTTTTTTTGCACGAATTTTAGTGCTACAAATACCGGCGCATTTATCAAAATGTTTTCCATCTTCCCTCCCCAAGCGCCAGAAATTTGTAGCGGGTGTAGGGACACTTCGCATAGACGCCCTTGCTCCCATCACGTCACTGAGGGTATGGAGCGACGAGAAGTTAATAAGCATGCCCCCTCAGTCGAACCTTCATTAGAGAAGCAGGCAATCCACAACTCACAGCGAACGACCGAGGGAACACCCTACCGCGTATATAATAAGATTGGCGTGGTTTGTCTTTAATGAGTTGTAAATATGTCAGAATGAGTGAAAGAATTGCCTGTATTAAAAAGGAAAGGTCTCACCAAACAACGGAGTCTTCAAAAAAATTTCATCTCTTCAATTTTGATGTTCGTGGAAAAACATTGAAAAGCTTAATCCTTGAGTTGTTCCGATTCCCCGTCCGTAGTATTTTCCCGCAGTCCTTCCGAAATGTTCCTGTCAGACAGCTCCATACTCTTGTACACGTTGGCCAGCTTCTGCTGGGCCTCCTCAAGGGTCGAGAAGATCTTGGACCAGAACTTGATGGCTATCGGCATCCGGCAGAAAGCTGTTCCAAACGCGAACGTAGACAATCCACTACCGGCGTAGACGAAGTACTTTTCTTCTCTTCCAACGGGCGCGCACCGGGTTCCGCAACATTCACAAACCGTTCGAATTACTATGTTTTACTCAACAGATAGAAAAAAACCCGAAAAACTTCATAAAAATGACACGAGCAGAAAAATTTGCGTCCGACCTGCCGCGCAACCTACTTCGATCCTCCGCAGCTGTCCATACAAAAATGGTATGTAAATATTCAAACAGCTGTAACTTTTGAGTGAATTTTCTGATCAATTTGGTGTCTTCGGCAAAGTTGTAGGTATTGTTGAGGACTTTTGAGAAAAAAATAGGTACACGGAAAAAATTTAGCAGATTTTTTTATCAACTTTTTTTTCACTAAAACTCAATTTCCCAAAATACGTATTTTTTGATTTTCGAGATTTTTTGATATGTTTTAGGGGACAAAAATCCGCAACTTTTGAGCCATAGAGAAACCTGGTCAAAAAATCTGCCGCCGAGTTATAAATTTTTGAAAAAATAGTGATTTTTGGAAAAAATCGAAGTTTCATGCAAAAACAAGTTTGACATTACTTTTTAATGCAAAATTGAATTTGCAATCGAAAAGTAAATTACAGATTTTTTGATAAAGGGCTCCGTTTTCAAGATATAGCCACCGAAAGTTTGATTTTAGCGAAATATTTGCAGTTTTTCAATTTTTAAAAATAGTGACCATGAGTGACCATTTCTAAAAATATTTTTTTTGAAAAGTTCAGAAAATTTGCTATAAAATTGTCTAAGAGACATTGAAGATTGGACCTCTGGTTGCTGAGATACAGCGGCTTAAAGAAAAAGAAACACGAAAATTGAAGTTTTCTAAGTCTCACCCGATCAGCCCACCATTTTCTAATGACGATATCTCAGCAATTAATGGTCCGATTTTCAATGTTAATACATGAAACATTCGTAAAATTTTTCGATCTTTTCGAAAAAAATATTTTGAAAATTTTTGAATCAAGACTAACATTTTAAAAGGGCCAAATATTGAATATTACGCCCATTTAAAATGCTAGTCTTGATTTAAAAAATTTCAATGTATTTTTTTCGAAAAAATCGGAAAATTTCACGAATGTTTCATGTATTAACATTGAAAATCGGACCATTAGTTGCTGAGATATCGTCATTAGAAAATGGTGTGTTTTTTTGGTGATATTAAGAAAACTTCAATTTTCGTGTTTCTTTTTCTTAAAGCGGCTCTTTCTCAGCAACCCGATGTCCAATCTTCAATGTCTCTTAGACAATTTTATAGCAAATTTTCTGAACTTTTCAAAAAAAATATTTTTAGAAATGGTCACTCATGGTCACTATTTCAAAAAAATTAAAAACTGCAAATATTTCGCTAAAATCAAACTTTCGGTGGCTATATCTTGGAAACGGAGCCCTTTATCAAAAAATCTGTTAAGTATTTTCCGATTGCAAATTCAGTTTTGCATTAAAAAGTAATGTCAAACTTGTTTTTGCATGAAACTTCAATTTTTTACAAAAATCACTATTTTTTCAAAAATTTATAACTCGGCGGCAGATTTTTTGACCATGTTTCCCTATGGCTCAAAAGTTGCGGATTTTTGTCCCCTAAAACATATCGAAAAATCTCGAAAATCAAAAAATACGTATTTTGGGAAATTAAGTTTTAGTAAAAAAAAAATGTTGATAAAAAAATCAGCTAATTTTTTTTCCGTGTACCTATTTTTTCACAAAAGTCCTCAACAATACCTACAACTTTGCCGAAGACACCAAATTGATCAGAAAATTCACTCAAAAGTTACAGCTGTTTGAATATTTACATACCATTTTTGTATGGACAGCAGCCAAAATTGTATGGAGACTTGTATGGGTGAACCAATGACGCAAAATAGCTTATTTGGTATAGGGAAGGCCCCCACAAAGTTTGAGTCAAATCAAAAAATACAAAAAATAAAAATGGTCGAAATCGGCCGATTTCGTAGGGAGTTGCTCTATGGGAAATTGGACGAGCTTTCCAGTAAAAATATTTTCGAGACTGAAAAATCAAGTCTGTCTTATAGAAATTGGCAAAAACCATCACAAAACCATTTTTTAACATTTTTATTTTTAAAACCACTGTTACTTCACAAGGATTGGACTTAGGACAATGGCCAATATGGAGACTTTTATGTAAAATTGTCTGGAAAATCCATTCCCACTATCGGTTTTTGAAAATTTTGATGTTTAGAGTACTTTTCAAAAAAACAGTTTCAGTAAATGATTTTTGTATTTTTTGTAATTTTGAACGAAAAAAAATCGTGGGCTCACCTTCAAATTTAACTTTTTTCTCAGCACTGGCTGAACCGATATTGACCAAACCAGTCGCATTCGACTTGGTTCAGGGTCCCATACAGAGCTATTGAATTGTTTGAAATTTCGATAAGTAGTTCAAAAGTTATGTATAAAAATGTGTTTTCGCATATTTTCGGAAGTTGAATAAATGGCAGGAAATCGTACCAAATATCATCATGTTATATATCTTTGGTTAGGTAATCAAAAGACCTTTCCAACAAGTTCAAAATATCAAAGATCTGGCAACCCTGCCTCTAGTTATGACCACCTAAGTGATATTTATGTACTTTTTTGTAGCTGGATCTCAATTGAATGTATTTAACCCTCCTAAGGTGTTAGGGTCTATATGACCCAGACGGCTTATAAAATGTGCTGTAACTTTTATTCATTCTAACTGACAGACTTGAAACTTTCTGACTTTTCCTAACTTTTTAAAATAAACATTTTGCAACCGGAAGCAAGCTCCAGCGCCGCCTAGAAAGGGCGCAACAAAAAAAACTTACGTTAAAGGTGTTAATGGGTCTGTATGACCCCAGAATTGAAAATGCTGGCAAAAATCCATTTTGCAACCGATTTTCGTTCTTTTGGACGCAAATGAAAGGTATGGATGTCTAGAAAGGCACCTGTGCTATGCAGACCCGATTAGGCCACTTTGGTTCCTGGGAATAGATTCCAAAGGAACAAATTTTCCGGCAAACCGGCTCTCATAAGTTTTATTAGATTTAGCTATGGATTAATGCATTATAAACTATATATAATCTCTAAAAATACGCGTCATACGTTCCGGAACAGGTTCAAGCCATTTGGATCATATCTGGTCACTCTGGAACTGGTTCCGGATACCCTGGAAGTGATACTTTGAAAAATATTTGCAATGGCCTTATTGAAACATCAGAATTTAAACTGACATGTTTGAACATGGATTCTAATACTACTTCATCGCAAATGTTTCAAGCTGTACTGCTTATTCTAGGGCAAAATGCCTCCTTCACCACCTTGTCACCTTGGCCTCACATAATCGTTGTATCATCACATCGGCAATTTTCCAAAGTCAACAACGAACTCCCTGTCACGTGATACCTTCATCGCCGCATCCAAGTTCCAATAGAGGGTTGGGGATTGGAGGAGACTTTTCAACCTTCACGTTGCTTGTACGACTCCCTCCCCTTCAACCATTTCGATACATATTTACATGAACCTGTTCATTACGCCTCTTTCGGATCTGGCTTGAAGTACAAGCCGTCGTCCCCTTAAGAAATCATCACTAAGTATACTCAGCTCACGCACGTTTCGAGTTTGGCTCGTTTCTTCTTCAAAGAGAAGGGCTTACCAGAACCAGGTAAGGGTCGCGTTGTCGTCGCCAAGCCGTGTGGAGTTTTGGCAACAAAGCCAGCTCGAGCACGTCCTCGAGAGACTTGTACGCTTCGAAGCTCCCCTCCCTCCCTGAACCCCCCGTTAACTTTGGTAAAAACGGGAAAGAGGGTCCTTCAAAAGTTGTTCCTTCCATCGATGTTGCTCGACGGCAGAACGCGGGCGCACGCTGCTTCGAGTGTATCATCCGTTAAGTGACAACGAGACTTTGCAAAAGTTCAACATCAAAAACATGCTATTTGCGTATGGAGATCAGGCCTCGATGTGCCACGGCCCGAACACGAACACGTGTGAACTTGGGTGGGTGGGAGGACATGCAACAAAGTTTGGGCGGGGTCTTTTCCATCCCCTTTTTCTCTTTTGAAAAATAAGCCAGGGGATGAAGAAATGACATTCAGATCGTCTGTTTTGCATTACTTAGGATTCTGAGTTAAAACAAGGGATGGAACTTTGTTTTACTTCTTGAATTTGGGAAGTAGAATCACTTTAAAACCTCTTTATAAAAATAGATATTCTACTTAGAATCATTTTTTTTTCATCATACAAGTCTTTATAAAATTTTTAGCGCTGTCCAAATGTGTCCAGATTTGATTTTCTGATCAATATTGTGTCCTCGGAAAAGAAGCAGATAATGATTGGACTCTGTGGATAAAACATGCACTGGGAAAAATACCCTTTGGGTAATTCTCTACCAACTCACATGAAATCGGGAAAAGTTGCCCTGACCCCTCTTCGATTTGCGTGAAACTTTGCCCTAAGAGGTAACTTTTGTCCCTGATCACGAATCCGAGGTCCGTTTTTTTATATCTCGTGACGGAGGGACGGTAAATTAGAACCTGTTTATAAAAATAGATATTCTACTTAGAATCTTTTTTTTTTCATCATACAAGTCTTTAAATTTTTTTTAGCGCTGACCAAATGTGTTATGTACAAATTCGAAAATCTGTATCTTGAGATTTGATTTTCTGATCAATATTGTGTCCTCGGAAAAGAAGCAGATTATGATTAGGACTCTGTGGATAAAACATGCACTCGGAAAAATACCCTTTGGGTAATTCTCCACCAACTCACATGAAATCGGGAAAAGTTGCCCTGACCCCTCTTCGATTTGCGTGAAACTTTGCCCTAAGAGGTAACTTTTCGAATCTACATTGACATAGAAGGGTCATTTTTTCATCTAACACAAAAATTTTCATTTTAAAATTTCGTGTTTTTTCTAACTTTGCGGGGTTATTTTTAAGATTGTAGCAATGTTCTACAAAATTGTAGAGCAGACAATTACAAAAAAAATGATATATAAACATAAGGGGTTTGCTTGTAAACATCACCAGTTATCGCGGTTTTACTAAAAAAAGTTTTGAGTATTCCATTCAGTCAGTCTCTATACTAATTTGAGACTTGAAAATATCCTTTTTGCAATTCCATAGCATAGCATAAGCATAGCATAAGCATAGCATTGGTGTCTACCCGTAGCTGCTACTTCGTTATTGACCAGGACCCCCAAAAATTGCTCCGTGGACCACAGATAAAAAGTAGGAACCAATCATCACCCCTTCGCAATTTTCAAAGGTCCCTATCATGCTGATCAATACCGACGCCGGCCACGACCAGTGGTAAGACACGTGACACAAAGTATCACATGAGTTTTGAGGGGTTAGTAAGATGGGTATGAGGTCAGGATTCACTGTGGTAGGTGATGCGACCATAAGCAATTTGTTTATCGGTTGAAATTTTTAAAAATCTTAGGCAGCCGGCTGCGGAAAGATACATTGTTAATTATTTAGAATGTTTTTAAACGAACGCGTGCCTTCCGAGCATTGGTGCTATGGGAAGGACTTTTTATTTGCGAAAACATATTAAATTTTAAATAAAAAAATATACAAATGTAAAAGTAAAAATATATAAGAAAATATGCGAATTGATAAAATAAATAAGTCAAAGGATTGAGAATAATACACAAATGTGATCGGACAATAATCAATAAAATCGCGTGACAAACTCGACGGCAAACGTGGCAAAACATACTCTGGACGAAAACGAAACCGAACAACTTTTCGGCCCGAAAAATCATTCGCGACTCGGGACAACAAAGACGGAAAAGGCAACTAAAATCCTGCGAGACGACCGTGACGCGCACCCAATCGTGATGATCTAATTAATCACAAGAGAAACATTTTTAATTATCGACCGATTTTGAATTATTTCGCGGCAAAAGAATAGTATTAAGTCATTGAGAAGATTGAGAAAATATTTAAAAGCAATGTAAAGTCGAATCAACCACGCACGGAAAAGAGATAAAACCGATGATTACAATAAGGCTGACGCGCTCGAATCGAAGCCGGATAAAAATAAACAACTTTTCGATCAGATCTAATCACATGGAACGACAAACCGGCGGTACGAAACGATAACTACGGAATTACTTAGCGGGGAGAACCGACCACGACACGGAACGTTTAACGGCACCGAATGAACTGATATACTCTGAAAATAAAAACACTGACACAGAAAATACACGGCTTTAATCCACATTGTAGCGAATTCACTAAACCGTTTACTAGTTCCTCATTTAGTAGCCGATTGTTCCGCAAAAGTCAACGCGTATAAATTATGGAAAAAAATATAGGATTCAAAAAATATTGGACAATCCGGCAACACTGAATCTAGCTCAATTGTACTCTCACATGCAAACACGCAAACCCTCATACGTGCACTCTCTCACTCTGAATTCCTATTGGAATTTCCTCACCAGTTTCTGCCGCTGCTCCCGCCGACACCAGTCTCACGCCACGATCACAGAGTTTGCCACAAAACTTGCCGAACAAAATGATGCCGCTCTGCTCTCTCAGACTCATGAGTGCTGCGCGTCTCCTTCGCCCCTTTCCTTTCGTTCAGAGTCCCGTTACCGTGTCCACCGCACTTACACCAACGCAATCTGCGCTGGCACATATGTAACCCGCTGTAACCTCGTGTCATCGCTGAACAACGCACGCATACAGGCAACCAAGCTCATTCCTTTTTCTTTCCGACGACACTAATACACAAACACACACCGAACCGAATTGAACCGACGCCGCGCAGATCATCAATATGGACAGAAAAAAAACTAATAGAAAAATCAAATTTAACGGGATTCAAACACAAAACCACCGGAAACTCGACTGCAAAACCAATTCCAGCACCAAAGTGGACCGAATCACACAAAATATGGAAAAAATATTTCTCAAAACAGCCAAAAAAACACAAAAAATCGCACACGCGAGGCACAACGATCCGCACTCGATGACAGCACAAAACGGACTCCAAAATATCCTTTTTGCAATTCCGTCGTGAAACTACTTACTTTTCCTGTCATTCTTGAACGACGAAATAGCCTACTTTTCTGTAACAAAAATAACAGAATCGAATAGCAACACTTTTCAAAATAAAAGCTGAAGAGTTCTACTTTTCAGCACTGAAATGGGTGCTGAAAAGTTGAACTTTTCAGCACTTGTTTCGAACAGTAACACTTTTCAACATTGTTTTGATTTAAACCATTTATTGACAAATACATGACAATTTGACTTAAAATTTCACTCAATGGGTGTTTTTCGGAATTGCAAAAAAATGTTGTATGGAACTCGTTGCAAAACTTGATTTTTTCAGCACTCGTCGTATTTATCCAACTCGGTGAACCTCGCTGGATAAATGTACGAGTCCTGCTTTTCAGCACTGAAATGAGTGTTGAATTGTTGAACTTTTCAGCACTTGCATCGAAATAGTAGTTTATGCAACAAGTTGCAAAAAGAAGAATTTTTCAGCACCAGTCGTACATTTATTTAACGAGGTTTACCGAGTTGGATAAATACGACGAGTGCTGAAAAAATCAAGTTTTGCAAAGAGTTGCTAACAACATTTTTTGCAATTCCAAAAAACGCTTTTTGAATTGAATGAAAATTTCATGTCAAACATCCATGTGTTAAGTAAATTCATCGTTCAAAACAAAAAAATATTGTAAAATATTACATTTTTTTTATTTATTTTTTGAAAAGAAAGTGCAAACTTTTGTCCTATATTGTATGTTAAGTGGACGTTTAGTTTATCGCCAGTTTATGATTTTAAAAAATGTATTATTTTTTGGAAAATATTGAAAATGTACTGAAACATCATCCAAAAAGCATTTCTATAATTGTTAGATGTAAATTTGTATTTAAAAAGTTCTTTTGTGATTTTTGAAAAAATTTGCCACATTCGAGTAAAACCCATTTTTACTCAATTTTTTTTCTAAATTCTGGAAAAAATATATAAGAAGAGCTAAAAAAAATCTAAAAAATTAAAACTGTTAATCCGCCTTTAAATTAAACTCATTGGCCCTTTAAAAATTAAATTTAAATTTAAATTTATTCTGAAAACATCAACCACTTCAGCGTTGAGAAAAATTCATTAGATTACACTGACGCGTTGAGATTTTCAAAAAAGTGTCAACGTGGATTATTGATGGCCCCAGACATGTTATTTCATGAGAAATTCAATGTGCCTACTTACCAAATCTGCAACAACTTACAGAGGCATATTGAAATTCAGCACTTAAAAAATAATTTTAAAAATAAAGTTTTAGTAACTTTGTAGGGTATTTTTCCACAGTGTGTTTATGTTCTACAAAAGTATAGACAAAAAAAATGTACACAAAATTGCTTGTCTAAACACTTCACAAGTTTTAAGAATTTCACAAAAAATATTTTTAAAGGTGTAATGATTTTGATAATTTTTAACCAGTTTTTAGTTTTGTCATCTCTTAAACCCAATACTGTTTTTTTGAAGTGTTTTTTTGGAATGTTAGGCAAATTTCGCATAAGAATTACTCTAAGGACGATATCCTGGGTCATCTTTAAACTTTTTGGTGTTAAGAACTGTGCGTCAACCGTCGTTTCAAGCAATCTAGCGATAGAACAGATCCATATTGCTTCAGTGAGTACACAGCAAAAAATCCGATGGTAAAATCGCATGCAAAAGCATGCACATCACCTTCGTCAAAAAAGACACTTAATATTACACGTTGCATGTACAATTTTTGTAAACACAAAAAAAAAAGTTGCAACCGACGGGACTCAAACTCAGCACCATCTGTTAGGACTGGTGCCTTAGCCCGCTCGGCCATCAGACCGATGAAAATGGAAAGGATAAACGTATATGCCTCGGGTGAGTTTTCAAAAAGCCGTAAGAGCCACAGTTACCTCCAACTTTTATATTCGTTTTGCTCCAAATTGTAATAAAATTTCATTTATTTTTAGTTTGGGGCACTTGAAAAACGTGTAGATGAACAATCTTAAGCATTTTTGAAATTGGTTTTTCGTAAGTAGGTCGAACACCGATGCGAAAAAGGCTTTGTTTACCATTGGCTCTTACGTCTTTTTGAAACAAATCCGAGATGTGAGCTTGACATTTCGGTCAAGTAGGTTTCCCATACTGATGGGCTACATATTTCAGGGTGTAATATTACACAGAATTTCATAAAATAATGCAAAATTTATTTTACACCCAGGCCTTTTACACGCAGTTGGATTACTACTTTATTTGCTGTGTATGGTAAAGGCGTCATTTATAAAGTATGTCACGCTCTAGGGGGGGAGGGGGGGTCTGAGCAAGTGTGACATTGCGTGTTATAAGTATAGGAAAAGCGTGACAAAGGGGGGGAGGGGGGTAAATTTTGGCTGATTTTAGTGTGACGTACTTTATGGATGAAGCCAAACCAGATGGTTGTAAAATCAATAACAAACACTGAAGTTACGATACATTCTTTTTCTAGTACTTTGTTAGGTTTGGAAAAAGTCGTCGAACAGTCGAACATTCATCCATCGAGGTTTACCGAGTTGGATAAATAAGGCGAGTGCTGTAAAAATCATGTTTTGCTACGAGTTGCTTACAACATTTTTTGCAATCCTGAAAAACACTTTTTGAATGGAATTTTATATCCAACATCCATGTGTTAAGTAAACTAGTGCTGAAAAATTCAACTTTTCAGCACCAGTATTGAAAGGAATTAATTTTCCCTTCTTTTTTTGGTAGTGAAAGGTAGGCCATTTCGTCGTTCGAAATTGACAGGAAAAGTAAGTTGTTTCACGACGGTATTGCAAAAAAAGAAGTTTTGACACTTTGAAATCTTATCCAAGCACAAATTCATCAACAATCAAAATTATTAGATTGAGCGTTTTTATGTCCACGATGCCTCCATCGAACTCTTCAAAAACATGACTTTCGAGAAAGAAAGTTCCCCAAAAGCCAGCCTCTCCGTGTCGTAAAATCAACATTCTCGACGGCGGAGCTCAAAATAGCGAGAAAATGGAAAGGATTTTCGTCATTATATCGGAATCAGCAGCTTTTGACCTTCCAAAATGATTTATTAAGCCCCGGGATTTGCTGCATCAACGGAAAACACAACACACACACATAAAGGCCTGGCCCAGCTCAGACTGAAGTGGGTGGTTGGGGAGGGGAGAATGATGACTCGGATTATGCTCGTCGCCCCGGCTCGGTAATGATGAGGTTTGTGATTTTTTTTCTGATGTTCTTCGATTGGATCATGTTTCCAGTTTAGTCTGTGATGTGGAATTCTCTTTCAAGCGCCGATGGGTTGGGCTATGTTCGCCACAGGTTGATGCATTTTGCAGCTGGTTATACCGCGGAAAAGCGTTTGATTAGGTCGGTTGGTTCGGGGTGAGGCAGGTCGACACTAATTGGAATTGTTTTTCCACGCTGACTGGTGGAACGCTGTGCGGAATGCGTTATTATTATTCTATCATTGTTATAAGTAATTTCCACAGGATTTGCTAATTGACTGTGGGCCGTTATAATTTATGGTTACGCATTGATCTGTGCAAAAAGTGGTGGTGGTGGATGGTGTTAGAATGGAAAAGTGAATTTTGTAATTACAACCGCTTCATTAGCGAAATTCCAACCGAGTTTGTTGGATTGTAAAAAAAAATCTTAGTTTTATTGTTTCAATGGATTGTGATTATTTTTTTTTAATATGCTCTTTTAAATTGAAATTAACATTCTGGATGTGAGTGGTGAAAATTAGTTCATTACGTTTATTGGTTCAAACAGAAATCAAAAAAAATTATACGCACCTTCGAGACTGAACTTTAATTACATTTAAATTAATAAAATTGCAATTTAAATTTTAGAACGCACAAAAATTCCAGCAGAAAGTTGTAACTTCAACGATGCCCCCGTCTGTATTCCTTCAATGCCTAAAGACACCAAAGAAAACCCCTCTAAAGAGTGAGTGAAGAAAATGTCATGTTTCATAAAGTCTTGACACAGACAGGCCACGAGATCGCTTCTGACATGATGGACGGGATGGGGCGTTTGAGTGGGTGGTGATTCTCCACACGTGAGTTTGTGTGCGTGATGATGTATTCCCCAATGTCCACATCACGTGTGTGTGTGTTTGCGTGGTTACTTTGCCACCACTTTTAGCAACAGGACACCACCATTTTCGGCAACTATGATAAATGCTTGACTTGATTGAGTTGTCTGCTTGGGGATGAAAATGGCCTTCATCGCATTGAGGACAAGGTAATGAGAGGCTCAAGGTAATTGCGTTGCAAAAATTACCAAGAACTTCTTAAAGAGATTGGAAAAAAGGAAAGCTAATTCACAGGTGATGAGTATCTCGCCTCGAACCTCCGAAAAACTTCCCAACAACATCACCGCTAATGATCAAAAGAAAATTTAGAGAGGTAAACACAAAGGTCTCGTCCCAACAACGTGGTGTCGACGGGGGCAAGTTCATCCATTATCAACCTGGACCTTTTTGAGCTTTGCTTTTCTATTTTCCTTGTTTTTCTCCCCGGAGGGTGATTATCTGACCCGTTGATTGCTGATTTCATGAACACCGCGCGCGAGGAAAACTCCACAACAAATGGACTCGATGGGAAAGGGGCGAAAGAAAGGAGTGTGCCGTCCCTCGCCAAAGTCAATTTTAATTACAACTTTTTCGAGATCTCTGAATCTTGGTCAGTTTCAAAGCAGGGAAGAGAGGGAGGATAATTGAAATTAAAAAGATTTTTGGTCAAATCACGCTATAAGCATAAGATTTTAAATTTTATTATTAGTAATTTCATTCATTTTATGTCACCCGTTTTGCAAAAAAAAAAATAAATTTAAATAGAATAAATAATTTTGAAATCTTTCTGTCAACAAGCTTGAAGGTATTTCAACCTGTTTGTATACATAAAATGACAATGATGTAATCATTCGAATATTTTGACACCTAGTAGCCGCAAACGGATTTTTACAGTATTTTTTTATTTTTCTTGAACTTTGTGTGAGCCTTCCTTATCACCAAAGAAGCCATGTTTTGTAATTGGTTCACACAAGTCTCCATACAATTGTGGTAGCTGTCTATACAAAAATGGTACGTAAATATTCGAAAATCTGGAACTTTTGAAGGAATTTTCTGATCAATTTGGTGTTTTCGGCAAAGTTGTAGGTATCGATGAGGAATATTCTGAAAAATAGGTACACGGAAAAACAAATTTGCGCTTTTTTACTATTTTTTTACCCAAAAACTCAATTTCCCTAAATCCGTATTTTTTTTATTTTCGAGATTTTTTGATACGTTTTAAAGGACCAAAAACCGCAACTTTTGAACCATAGAGTAGTATAGGCAAAAATGCTGAGTAATGAATTTTTAAAAATAGCATTGATTTTCGGAAAAAAAAATTGACTATCATCAGTGTTGCGATTTTGAGCGCTCATCCGCTCATGAGCGAGCATTTTTCGCTCATTCCTGAGGAGGAGCGCTACGCGAGCTGGCTCACGTTTGCTCCTGCTCATGTTTGCTCATAAATTTTATGAGCGAAAATGCTCATCGCTCGCGCTCGCGCTCATGTTTTGCTCATTGAGCAAAATGAGCGGTCTTTTTTTACCTGTAACAATAATGTGTGTACAAATTAAAAAAAAAAAAAAACAGCAGAGCTTTGTTGTTGTTGTTTTTTTTAATGGAGGCTGGAAGAGGGTAATCTCAATAATATTTAGTAAAGATATTTTTTTTGAAGCTTGTTGAGTAGTCAGAGTTTAGATGACAAATAAGGATTATCATCGTTATCTGAAGAAATAATCTAAATTATAAAAATAAAGTTGATAAAAAAGTAAGAGTGAAGGTCAATAATTTAATTAAACTGAAAAATATCTTTAAGGAGCACAAACATGTTTTCTTGGAAATATGTTACGTCGTTTTTTTTAAATCGTTTTGAAGTCTAGGCACCTCATCTTGTTTAATCAATTATTTTTAAATAATTTGGCATAATAAATGTCAAATCTGTGTCTTAGATGAATTTCAATAAACTATCTTATTTATAGGAATCTATTCCAAACAAATAATTAAAAAAAAAAGAGAAACGAGTCTGCCCACAAGTAAAATTATGTTTTAATATAAAAAAAATCAATTGTCTTCCTGTTAACAGCTTATTTAAGACCTAAAAAGGCCGTTCCTTGAAAGTTTAGTCTTATTATGAAAGTTAAAATAATAAGCCAAAAGGAGTGTACGCAATTCTCGCCGAATGCGTCTTAATTAGATATTTTTAATTAATGAGGAATTTAATAAAAACAAGGTATTTTCATTATAAAACTCTGAATAAAATACCATGCTGACAACATTAGATGAGTACATGCCCCGTTTTCTTGATGAAATTATCTCAGGAATGTGAAATGAGCTTCAAAAGTGGCCTGTGCGAGATTCATCAACAATACTAAAAATCTACCTACTTTGCTGATGAGCGCTCATTGAGCGCGAGCGCATGCGATGAGCATGAGCGAGCACGAGCTACCTGATAAGTCCTTATGCTCATGAATGAGCGAGCACGGACTTTAGCTCGCTCGCTCATTCGCAACCCTGACTATCATACATAATTTTTTTTTCAGTGAAATATTTTCAGTTTTTGAACTTTTTAAATAGTGGCAATGAGAGACCTTTTCTGAAAATATTTTATTTTTTTGTTTTAAGAAAATTTGCTGGGATATTGTATAAGAGACTTTGAAGATTGGACCTCTCAATGCCGAGATACAGTGACTTAAAGAAAAAGGAACAGGTAGATTGAAGTTTTGTGAGTCTTATCCAAACATTCACGCATTTTTTCATGCCAATATCTGAGCATAAATAGTCCGATTTACAATATTAAATAATCAAAAATTCGTGAAATTTTGCGATCTTTCCGAAAACAATATTTTGTGTTTTTTTATCATGACTTACATTACAAAAGAGCGTAATATTGAATGTTTGGCCCTTTTAAAATGTTAGTCTTAATTAAAAAAAATCAAATCATTGTTTTTGAAAACATCGGAAAATTTCACGAATGTTTAATTTTTTAACATTGAAAATCGAACTATTTCTGGCTGAGATATATTAGAAAATGGAGGGTTGTTTGGGGAAGACTTGAAAAAATCATCGTTTCTTTTTCTTTTAAACGCTGTATCTCAGTAACCAGTGCACTGCACTGCCCACCATTGAAAAAACGGCTAATATCCACTTTAGGCAAAAACGAGATATTAGCACCAGGTAATAGAGAATGTTCCAACGCATGCGAAAAACCAAACGGCTAATATGACACTCTTATGGGAAATTGCCTTGAAGAAGATTTGGTGACAAACACTAAAACGCGTTTTTCTCGGAATACTTGATTTGGCATAATAGCCGAATTTTCAATTATGGACAGTGCAGTTGTTTTATCTTCAATGTTTCTTAGATAAAATTGTGGGAAATTTTCTGAACTTTTTGAAACAAATATTTTCAGAAATAGACAATCATGGACACTATTTCAAAAAGTAAAAAAATCGAAATTTTTCGTACAAAAATTAACTTTGACTGGCGATATTTTGAAAACGGCGGACCTAATAAAAAAATGTAAAGTACTTTTCGATTGCAAATTCGGTTTTATATAAAAAATGACGGCAAAATTTTGGTCCAAACTTCTGAATGGCTTAAAAGATGCGGGGTTTTGTCCCCTAAAACATAAAAAAAAACAAAAATTTAAAAATGCTGATTTGGAAAATAATTTATTTTTGTAAAAAAAAAGTTGATAAAAAAACATCATTTTTTTCTGTGTAACTATTTTCTTCTTAATATACCTCATAAATACGTACAATTTTGCCGAAGTTGGTGTCTTCAATCACAAATATGGGTGAACCAATGACACAAAATGGCTTCTTCGGTGATAGGGAAGGCCTCCACAAAGTTTGAGCCAAATAAAAAAATACAAGTGGGCCTCAGAAGCCTTCGTGTCATCACAAGAAGATTACAAAAAGCTTGGATATTTTCAATTCTAGGTTGAAAAAAAAATCGAAAATTACTCCAAATGCTGCAAAAACTGAATTTATTATTTTCCCTCACAAAGCAAGGGCTGATTTTCCTTAATCAAAAAGTCATCACATTATAAAGAGGAATGAGGTAATTTAAAAGTGAAAGGATCAAGTGAAATATCTGAATCTCGCTTTTGACAAAAAACAGTACACAGTAAAAATAGTGTAAATTTGGAAGGTGTAATTTCGGAAGGTTGAATGTTACCTACACAGCTAAAAAAATAGTAATCCAGCTGCGTGTAAAAGGCCTGGGTGTAAAATAAATATTGCATTATTTTATGCAATTTTATGTAATTTTACACCCTGAAATATGTAGCCCATCAGTATGGGAAACCTACTTGACCGAAATGTCAAGCCGATATATGCGTTTATCCTTTCAGCTTTACATCGGTCTGATGGCCGAGTGGGCTAAGGCGCCAGTCCTTACTGTTGGTGCTGGGTTTGAATCCCGTCGGTTGTAACTTTTTTTTGTGTTTGCAAAAAATGTACATGCTGTGTGTAATATTAAGTGTTTATTTTGACGAAGGTGATGTGCATACTTTTGCATGCGATTTTACCATCGGATTTTTTGCTGTGTAGAAAGAGCTTTCATAATGTAATTTTACCTAAATTTAGACCGAAAAAGTTTCATTACTCCAAAAAAGTGGTTCAATTACACATTTTCAAACGTACAATAACACATTTTTACATAAAAGATGTACCCCTTCCAAGATGTAATATTACCATGATTTTTTTAGCTGTGTACTTACAAGAATCACATTGAAAGTAAACAGGTTAAATGTAACAAACATGTTTAATGTTTGTATTCACTTATAAACAGGAATTCAAGACTCTGTGTCAAGAATAAACTGTTGATTTATGTACAATTTATCAGACCTGCCATGCATTATGATGTACCGATCTAAAATTAAAAGAAAAATATGACTTTAATCGGAACCAAGATTACGTCCCACAAAACCAGATCAAGTCATGAAAAGACAACCCACCTCCACACACACCTGCGAAGATTAATTATTGGGAAACGGCGAAGACGGTCAAATTGAAACAATGGAAAAACACGGCACAAAACGTCATCCCTTGTGGGGAAAAGTTTTGCGTGTTCCATCCCACTTTTCCCACCTCCCCCTAGCTGAAATCGTTTTTCAGACAAGGGATAAACAGCGCTGAATTGGACACGTTTGGGAGCTTATAACGATGACCGCCACGAAACAGGTGAAACCTTGGGTGAAACTAAGCATAAGCGAAGGATTAATTAAAAGATGCTGGAGGATCATCAATCTTGAACCCCGGAACCTGGTGGAATCATGCTGAGGCACACCTTTCGTCTTTGATAAGGGTCTACTGCACCTTTCAGAAGGGGTTTTGGGTGGAGTTGGGTGGGTTTTTTGGCCGGACCTTCGAGGTTGAGGTGTGTCAAAACAAAGGAGCATATTGGGGAGGGATTTTCAGCTCATCAGCGGTTTTCTTTCTTTTGGAAACTTTAAACTTTGGCAACCTGAAAGAGACATATTTGATTACTTCATGACTTTTTTAACGAATTGCCAAATTAGAAAATAAGAAAATGATTTTGAAATCCTGAGAGAGAAAGCAATGAATGTTAAAATAGACAAAAGATCTGCGCTAAATTTTATAACAACTTCTTTTCTTGATTTTTGAAAAAAGCAAACAGTTATTATAAAATAAAAAAAAAAACACGATAAGCTTGTGATTTCAATTAAATCTAAAAATATACAAAAATCGATACCAAGTAAACAGCCACAACTAAACAAGAGATCACTCCTCGCCACCGAGGGTCAACCACGAACCATCAAAGGCATCAAACAAACCACCCACTCACCCACAAAACTTTCCCAAAACTGAGTTAACGACCAAACGACCCAGATAATGCGGACGGGGACGAAATCTTTCCTCCGTGTTGTACGTGCCTAATTGGATTTTTACAAAACAATATGCGTTTTTCGGGCCTGGGTTTGTGAAACTTTTCCGCGCTAAATTTCCCACCTCGGAAAAGGCCCTTTTCCACACCTCAGCCACGGATCCTGAGTTTTAAAGATTTTTTTTGCCGAATTAATTTAATTATGCCCGCTTCGCGAAAGATTAATGAAGATAAGAGGCCTAGATCTAGCATTAACGCACACAGCTTCTGGTTGAGGTAAGCGAAAAGGATTTGCACGAAAATCACAAATGAGCGGAGATTTTAAATCTCCGTTTTTCCGCACCCGAACCGGTCTGAGCTGAGGCTAATGGGAATTAATGAAAGAGTCTGAGTCTGTGTGTGTTTATTGAGTTAGGCTAATGAAACGTGGAAAATTCTGAGCCGAGTTTTCCCGGGTAGCGCCGCGACTCCCGACAATTTTGATGGTTGGCGGATCCGAAACTAAACTTCTCGCTAATCCAGCTGAGCCTGAGCCGTTAACGAGTTTTCAACTGAATTATACTAGAGATTGAATGGTTGGAAAGGCCCGCGAGGTGTTGGAAATTGGGTGGTTGCCAGGACGTGACAATGATGGGATTATAAATCATTTGAATTGCAATGAAATTTGTCAGTGTTGAATAGTTGATGTGAAATGATGACTATTTTAAATTGATTAAACAAAGCCTTCAGGTTTCAAAGTTGGCCAATAACTTTTTTGCAATTCCGTCGTGAAACTACTTACTTTTCCTGTCATTCTTGAACGACGAATTAGCCTACTTTTCTGTACCAAAAATAACAGAATCGAATAGCAACACTTTTCAAAATAAATGCTGAAAAGTTCTACTTTTCAGCACTGAAATGGGTGCTGAAAAGTTGAACTTTTCAGCACTTGTTTCGAAAAGTAACACTTTTCAACATTTTTTTGATTTAAACGATTTATTGACAAAATACATGAAAATTCGACTTAAAATTTCACTCAATGGGTGTTTTTCGAAATTCCAAAAAATGTTGTATGGAACTCGTTCCATAACTTGATTTTTCAGCACTCGTCGTATTTATCCAACTCGGTGAACCTCGTTGGATAAATGTACGACTCGTGCTGAAAAAATCCTCTTTTTGCAACTTGTTGCATAAACTACTATTATGAAACGTTTATTTGGTAGGATTGTAAAAGTCTCCTTTGGTAGAGGTCCATAAAAACTGAATTGTGTCTCGGGATAAAAATGTCTTATTTTGAAAAAAAAAAATCAGTTTTAAAGCAAATGTCGTAACGTAAAATTGTTCTGTTTGTTGCAGACGAGAAAAAGTGAACTATCTAGTTCAGAAATAATGTTGATCAGGAGTTTGTAATCGCGAAAATACGTATTCCCCGACTCGCGTTTTTTGAAGAATTTTGAAGAAAAATGACGTGTCCTAGAAAGTTGCAGGCGGTAAATAAGCCGTAAGCAAACAATCTGTCGTATTTAATAATTAATTCAAGTCTAATAGAAGTTTTTTAATGTTAGTCGTTAAGTTTCACCTAAAGACTTCAAGATTTGAATGTAGCAAAAACGAAAAAAGGCTAATCTCTACACTTTACATTATTCTTTAGTTAGTGAATTTTCAAGATTTTGCAAACAGGCTGAAATTCGTAAAATTTTCTTAAATCAATTCTACGAAACAACGACATAATAAATATTACATCCATAAAGACTTTTAGTGTATTTTTTAAGTTTTCAATTGAAAAGCGTGATATGAATTATTTGAAAAAAATAATTCGTGATTCATTTGATAGCAGTTATTCTTGTACCGAAAAGATTCATATTTTAAAAATTTTGGCTTTTTCAACCAAAACTTGTTAAAATTGACTAAACAAAAGGATTGTGAAAAGTTTTTGAAAGATAGCACAGATTTTTTTTAAATTGAATTGATTTATATGTAGAAATCAATTGAAAGCAAAGATTATATAAAAATAACATTCAGTGGAAACAGTCGCCTTTCTCTGAGTCAATATATCATCGACCAGAGGAGCAAGCAATAATATTATAGCATGAACAATCGAATTCCACTAGAATAGATATTATCATATTGAAAAAATGGATTGCTATTTATAGCTTCAATAAAAGCTTGTCAGTTTACCTTAGGAAAACTAACTTAATTTAATTATATTTTTATTCTTTTTGAAAGGGTTTTATTTAAAGCCGTAATTTCCGAAAGAAATAAAGAGATCCTTATTCATGATTAAATTTATTGTTACTTTGATGTTTTAAGTAACCTTTTAAGAACATTTCAGATTTTTCTTTGTCCTGTTTATTTTTCACGATTTTTTGATTATTTGTGTGAATTATTCCAATGGAAGGTTAAAAAAAATATAACTTTTTTTGTTGTTTGTTGTTCTGATTTTGAATAAAATTCATAAGATTTCGTTACAGATTATACTATCGGGAAAAAAAAATTGTTGCGTTCAAATTTACTGAAGATTTGTGGATTGGTTGAGCGTTTTAGCAGAATGCATTATTATGAATACAAAGAGACGAGTTGTTCCTTTTAATTCCGCTATATATTTTTTGATATCTTGACAGATACGTATTTCGTCTACTACTTGCAGACTTAAAATAGAAAAAAAATGCAAAATTTTTAATAACAAGCCGTTATCTCAACATTTGAATGAAAAAAGTGTTTTAAAATGCATTTTACACTTGTTGAGTTGTTTTGCAATCATTAGTTTTCAAAAAATGTAGATTTGACGGTACTGTACAACGAAAATTTTCAAAAATTCTAAAGATTTTTGAATAAACCCAAACATTCTAAATGCAGGGGAATGCTTTTTAATTTGATTTCAGCTGATTAAACTTGAATTTCCATTGAAATTTAGAAGTTTTTTGAAAATATATTTTTTTGCACCCTGGTTTTTCGGTCCAATGTTGAAGGGGAGACAAAAACTTTGAAAAATATTTGTACCAGCCTAATGAAGCATAAAAAGTTGTTTTTGTAACTAAACATAAGATTTTCAGAGTTATTTTAACATTTTTCAAGCTCCACGAAATCTCCGTAAAATTTGGTGTTTTGAAATATAGGTTCACGTGAAATTTGCTGTTTTTGAGCGTGAAAATTCACTACTCCTAATTTCGTCATAAAAAATCTTTCTTTTGGTAAAACAACAACGATATTTAATTCTGGATAAAAGTTCATTTTGGAGAATTAAATTTTCGGGTATGGGTCATTCTGGCTGTTTATTATGTAAGATTTCTACACGCAAATAAAAAGTTCGCGTAAACAGCGTCCTTGACATTGGAAACGTCGAAAAAAATTGAATGTTTTAAAGTTAAATGTTAAAACGTTGCACCATTAAAATGAACATACTTTTAAACGTCACCAAAAAATTAAGTACAGCCCAGACTCGACTATTCAGAGTTCAGTGTTTTTGAAGGTTACTTTAAAATTTCGGATAGTTGAAATACGGCCATAAAAAAAGTACTTCCTCACTTATAGTTCTGCAACTCCATTTAAGTGAAATTTGAGTGCATGATTGTATGTCACATAATCAAATGAATTTTCTCAATAATTAATCATCACCGTTTCACCGTTTTAGGAATCAGAATTTCCAAATCATTGAATAGCATTTTTGGGGTCATTTTTGCATAAATTCATGAACACAAATTTATATTTTTAATAATATTTTTGTCCAAGCAGAATATTTTTAGAATCGTTATCGTGAATTTTGATTCATTAAATCAAGAACTTTGTTCACGACATCATGCCCACATTTCATGAAAACATGAACTTTATTCACGCAAGTCATGAATATTGATTTACATACACAGAAAAAATAGTTTAATTTTGGAATGTTGAAATTTTGGATGTTTGAATATTACCTCTTTTTGAGTTTTTAAAAATGTGAACTTGATGAAAATTCATAAGAAACTGATTACCATAATTTTTTTTTGCTGTGTAAAATATATTACGAAAACTTATTCTTTCCATTTTCCTCACGGAACAGCTCATGTTCTTAAAGCATCACTAAATAAATATTTTAGATTCAAAGAATTGATTGTTGTTAAAGTTTTTTTTCCAACCCAGATATCAATGGATCATGTCAGATCCATGAATTGGTGAGGTTGCCTATGTTGAACAGTCAATTTTTGACTTCTCTCGATATCTGTCCAAAATTGTGTTTCAAAATTTGTTGAAAAAATCAAACCATCCACATTAACAACCCCCGGATCTTTTGTGGTCTCTATTGCAAGTTTCTGCTCGAACCTAGGAGTCCGAAGGCTTGAATGGGGAGAGCACCCAAACCTCTTTCTACTCCAAGGAACCTTCCACCCCAGTGTTTGAAGTGACGACCTTTGGATTACGAGTCCAACCGCCGCCAGCGATTCCACCGGAGTAGGCTTGGTTTGGTGTGTTGTTTGTACTTATGGCATGGAGAAAACTCCTACACCTGGAATGACTTAACGGCCTAACAACCAAGGCCGGGACCGACATTTTACTTCCTCATCCGATGGAAGGTTGGAGCAGATGGGAATCGAACCCAGAATCATCCGCTCACAAAGCGGACAGCGTAACCATTCGGCCACGCACTGCCAAATTTGTTAAAATGTTCATTGAATACGGCACCTAAATAGATAACATTTACCCATTGTCCCAGAGTATGAATTAATTTAACCATTCTCGAGAGGCTCCAGCAAAATTAATTACAAATAGATGTACACGTGCACATATCCACCAAGAGACACACTACTCTGGCACTGGTCACCAGCACCACCGCTGCTGTTAAACACCTTTAGTACACGTTCAGCCAACAGAAACCAGCCAGAAACGACCACTTTGCGGTTGGCAAACTCAATTTCCTCGTTTTCTCTCTCTCTCGACATCGGGACGAGCATCAGCAGACAAACACAATTTGTTGTGCACACACAAGCATACATATTCATAACTGAGGATTTCTCAGGATTTTCGAATTGTTTTGAAAATTATGCTGTTTTAACGAATGATAGTTTTTTCCATACATCGAGTGAGATATTAAACAATTAAGATATAGAAATCTTCATCAGTATTGTAAATTTTCATAAAAATCTGAAGTTGACCGTTGGTATAATGTTTGCCTTAAAATTGCTATTCAAAATTATGAGAATTTGATAAATTACTCAAAATACCCAATTTCTAGAGAATCCTTCAGCTCCAGTCTCTCTGACAGAATTCACTCCTCTTTACACTCAAACACTCACGTTTTTTTTTTTTTTTTTTTTTTTTGTGAAATTGTTTATTTAGGTCCCCTTAGCTGTAAGTAAACTGGTTCGGACCGGGTTTTAGTTGTAATTTACATTTTAACTTAAGGCTATAGTAAATTAACAGTTTAATCAAAAGAGATAATGGCATTAAGCGCCTTATTCTCCCTGAGCATCTTGCCGAGTTCTTTGAAGAAGGGGATCAGAGGTTCCAGCAGGGTTCTTGTTGATCCGCTCACTACCGACAACACCGCTTCCAACAAAAGCGAAAACGGAATTCGGTTGTCTTTACCATAGTTCTTCTGAGGCACGACTGCTGCTGGGTTGGTTGGATCTTTTGGCGATGTTTTTATTGAGCTCACTCCCGGGAATGCTTTGTTGAACTTGTCCGAACCTGGCTGTGGAAGGGTGCTGCTCCGAGATTTGTCACTGTGGCTCGTTTTCTTAGTTTTTCTCTTCCTTTTGGATGTACCGCCTTTGGTGTTGACTATCAGCTCATCTTCAGTTTCGTCCTCAGATGAACCATCCTCTTCCTCAGAAAGGACGGAAAAGGGGTTCTCGCTGCCGGCACTGGTCGTGACCGTCTTCACCATATCTGCGAATGAGCGCTTCGACCGCCTCTGCAGTTCGCGTTTCAACTTGTCCTCGCGCGCCTTGTATTTGGGACAAGAACGAACTTCGTGAGGTTGTCCTCCACAGAGCAGGCACTTCTCCAACTCTTTCTGGCACTGCTCGTCCGGATGTTTCTCGCCGCATTTGCCACAGACCGTCTTGTTGCTGCAGAATGCCTTAGTATGTCCCAGATTTTTGCAGTTAGAGCAACTCATAACGCGCGGGCGGTACATGCGCACCGGAAGACGGAGCATGTTGTCCACCACCAGGTAGTCCGGTAGAGCTGTCCCCGCAAACGTCACTCGGTACGAGCTCGACGGGACGAAGCGTTTGGACGCGCCCTCGCCTTCGGACGTACCCATCTGTCGAACCTCGATGACTGGGATTGTTGGTAAGTTCCTCCTCTTGAAGTGGCCAACCGCCTTCAACACCTGCTGCTCTGTCAGTCCATTTTCGCTCACTACGCCGTCGATCTCCACGGAACGCGCCGGAATCCAGACCCGGTATTCAATACAGAAACGCGGATCGCAGACGATTGCGTTGGCTTCCTTCGGGTTGTTGACAGTAGCGCGGAGCTTGTTCTGGTGGAGTTTGGTGACATCCGTCACCCCGGGGTAGTGCTTCCACAATTCCTCTGAAATCCGCATTGTTTGCAGTGGCTTGTGCTTCGGCCGAAAGAAAACCTGCCACCTTTCTCCGGGAGCGTCCTGGTACTTACGAACGCGCAGGGTTGGTGAATCCGGTTCTGAGGAATTCTCCATCTTCTTCTCCGTCGCCGGCTGCTTCTCCGCCTGAAACCCGTCCGGTTTCTTCCACACACTTTCATTCGTGATTGTGTTCCAATAGAACGGCTTCCCCTCCTTGGTCTTTTGGAGCGTCCAACCACTTTCCGCTTCCGCGGCCGCCGCCATGGCCGTCAGCGAAGGTAAACAACTCCGTCAAAAACAGAAAAAAAAAACGCGCTAAAACTCGAAAGACGACCGCTCACTGCAAGAGCTGACGAGAGAGTGAAACACTCACGGTTCTGGATACTCCCCAATCCGTCCTCTCGTCATCGTGCTTGCGAAATTGATCTAATTTTTCTTCATAAGCATCTCTCCTGTGGCAGGCAGACACGATCGTCACGTAATCGAGGGGGGAGGAGGCATGTCCGTGCTGCTGCCAAGTAGGTCCCAGCGGCAGGACGAGGTTCATAAAGATAATGTAAGTATTATGTCATCACATCTCATTTTGGCACGAGGATTTGTTCCCCCGCGCGTGCTCTTCTTCAGTGGAGACTTGCCTACACCTCGTTCTCACGTGGTGGTGAATGGCTTGAAGAAGTTGAAAATGGTAGATAAGAGTGAAATTTAGAAGACTACTACTACAATTGGGTAAATCAGATGTGTTTCATCGTAACACACATGGTCCTGAATTCTGCGCAGATTCTATCCCAATGTAGTTAAAGTCAGCTCTGATGGCCACCTTCACGGTCCAGAGCTCCAATTCAGTGTCATCGTCATCGTCATCATCAGAGTGTGTCGAAGTTTCGCTATCGAATAAATAATCGAGTGATAACCATCTCTGCTGGTAGCAATTCCACCCAAAAGGAAGCCGCACCGAGTTGGTCAGGAAGCAAATGCTGCAGTATCGTCGTTGATTACGGAAGTTTTCCGGCTATGGAAGATGGCGGAAGAGTTGAGTGCTTCCACGACGGGAATGGAGTGTGGTTCCAGTTAATATCAAACTAACCAATCGAGAAATAAATTAAGAGTGAAGGCAAGCGATCGATGGAAAAGCATCAGTTCGTGGTTTGACGGTTAGATTGCAAGATTAGTGACTGTTGTTCGGTTGATTAGTTTTAGCTGGTAGATTGACTAAATTGAATGATATTCAAATCGTCATGATCTTGCTATCTAATCGCAAGTGCAAAAAAAAAAACAAAGCAATCCACTTTAACGACCCCCGGGTCTATTGTGGTCTCTGTTGCAAGTTTCTGCTCATTTCTAGTCGTTCGAAGGTTATGTGTGGTGAGTCACTCAACACCTCTTTTACGCTAATGGACCGACGTTTTACTTCCCCATCCGATAGAAGGCGTGATCAGGCAGATCTCGTCTCGAAAAATGCAACCGGGTCCGGGTTAAGCTAATTGAGTTATGAGCAGAGCCGTACCTTGGGTCCACTGCGCCCTTGGCAAAGCATCAATTTGTCGCCCCTCCAATTTTTTTTTGTTGATAGATTGATGTGCTGATTGATAAATTGATGATTGCTTCAATGAGTTTTGATTTTATAATTGCAATTGGAGACCTAAATATGGTTAAATTCAGAGACACAGTTTTTCGTGTATTATTTTTCAAATTAATCTTAGATAAGTTGAATTGAAAATTTATTGTAAGGAAATCGATAGCAGTGTTTAGTTTTTTGTTAAATTTATTTTTCAGAAAAATGCACAGAATTGAGTGCTCAATCAATCAGCGGCAGAACCAAATTTTGTAAAAATCAATTAGGCTGGTACAAATATTTTTAAAAGTTTTTGTCACCCCCCCCCTTCAAAATTGGCCTGAAAAATCAGGGGGCAAAAAAAATATTTTTACAATAAACTTAAAAATTTCAATGAAAATTCAAGTGCAACCAGCTGAAATCAAATTAAAAAACATTCTCCTGCGTTTAAAATCATTTTTAGCATGTTTGGGTTTATAAAAAAATCTTGAAATTTTTTGAAAATTTTCGATGCAAAACTTTTTTTCGATATAATTTTTGTTTTTGTCAGATCTTAGATTTTTTGAAAACTAATGATTGCAAAACAACTGAACTAGTGTAAAATGCATTTTAAAACACCTTTTTCATTTAAATGTGAAGACTATGGCTTGTTATTTAATTTTTTATATTTTTTTGCCCCCCCCCCCCCCCCCCTTGACCTCGGCCAGGGCCGAGGCACAGAAACTTTTTTAAATATTTGCATCGGCCTAAACAATATTAAGACATTTTTAACCATTCAGTTTTAGTGATTCGCCCATACGATACCTGAGAATATTTTTCATATTATTTTTTTTAATTATGTTTTGCATTGATTTTTTACCGGTATTTTTTTTTGATTTATATTTCATTCGTAAAATTCAATTTTATATTCTAAAAATATATTTTTCTGCAAAGCTATATGAATGTTTTCAAACCATGATAAAATATTATTTGTTTATTTTTAACTGATACTCATTTTTCTGAAAATAAAAGTTTGAATATTTTCTCATAACCAAAGCTTTTTAGACGATTTAATATTGATCCTTACCCTGTACCTTGGACTTTGCCCACACTTTTATATAGCACTTTTGACAACAACAGTTCTAAAAACTAGGAAACCAGTTGTTCTTTATTTACATTTCTAAAACTAATGCTAAAACTAAAAAAGTTCAGAACAGCTTGTGTGCTCTGAAAAACATTTTTTTTCTTGAAAAAATAATGTTGGTCATAAAGCAGTTTTCCTATTTCAAAACTGTCGTACTTCGGGACCCGTGTTGTGTGGGTAAACATGGTTACCTCTCACCCAGTCGGCCTGGGTTCTATCTCAGATGGTCCCGGTGGCATTTTTTGAGACGAGATTTGACGCCTTCCGTCGGACGGGGAAGTAAATGTTGGCCCGGTCTAACCTAGAGGTTAGGTCGTTAGCTCAATCCAGGTGTAGGAGTCGTCTCCCTGGGTCCTGTCTCGGTGGAGTCGCTGGTAGGCAGTTTACCTTACAATCTAAAGGTCATCAGTTCGAATCCCGGGGTGGATGGAAGCTTATTAAGCTTGAACCTAATAGGTGTAAAAAGAGGTTTGCAATTACCTCAACAATCGAACCTTCGAACACCTAGTTTCGAGTAGGAATCTCGCAATCGAGAACGCCAAGGCAATGCTGTAAAGCGAATAATTTGATTTTGCTTTGATTTTTGAGTATTTTGAAAAAGCGTAGACAATGCACAAAGTTGTTTATAAAAGGGGAAATTGTGCTGAAAATATTTCAATATTTAATTTTTTATATTTTTTAATGTTAAAATAATTCCTATTTTAAGGAAGCTCAAAATATGACCATATTTTTTTCACAATTTTGCTGATTGTGATTCACAGCCAAATTACCATGACGGTATGACTTAAACTTCATTAAACAACGGTTCAAATTTGAATGCTGTATTTATTTTGAAAAGCTTTTTTAGAACTCCTTGAACTTTCTACCAATTGAGCGCCCCTTCTTTGATGAAAACATAAAATTAGCATTAGGTATGAATTTCAAAAACACTTCGGTAGAAATAATCATACAATTGGGTCCTAAAATGAAGCTTAGATTGCTGATATTATTGTTTACAGCGATAAAGCTTATTTTTCTGAGTACCATGACCCTTTGTACGACCAGAAAGGGTTTAAAATTGATTTTTAAATCAATTTTGAAAAATTAACCTCGCGGTCCTTCTTGACAGAAAAGGTCCTACTTGACAGCTTGTTCCAAGGGGATCATAGTTGATCCACCGAAAAAATGTTGTCTAGTAATTTATTTTTTGCATTAAAATGAAAAAAGTGATCAGAAATGGTTTTTGATCGTGTTTTTTACCGCCGTAATTAAAAATTGACATAGGGCTTTAGTACCCAATTGATTTTAGCGCCCCTAAATATTATTTTTTGTATTTTAAACCAAATTATCTAGTTATTTGTAGTTCTTCTTTACAATTTGGCGCACCTTCTGTATTAAATACCTAATGAGGATGTTATAACTGATCCGAAAATTTTATACAAACGTCGATATCGGCGCCCCCCAAGTAGACAATTGCGCCAACCCCTAGGTACGGCGCTGGTTATGAGCGTCATTTTGTACAGCTTTCAATTAGTAATTTCCAATTTGAAATATTTAACTTTAAATCGCAAATCCCCGAGCAATATTGTCACTCTTCAAATGAAGCGTAGTTCTGGTCATATCGCACAAATAGAACTTTCAACTTTCAAGCCTTATTTTAAAAATTGTACCAAAAAAAGTGAGCATCAGCCAAAAGTATCATAAAATGCTTTATACATTATAACAGCTGTGATAACAGCTATGTAGTTATGTATCAAATTTATATAAATTAATTCACGAAAAAAAAATCTGAACATCAGCGTCATTTTCCGATTTGTGCCTTAAAAAAATCAAAATTATGAAAAGGATTTAAAGATCTTCTTTTGATTAGAAAAACATTAATAAGCAATGAACAATGTTTGCAAAAGAGTTTAAATGTTTTTTTTTCAAAATTTTAATTTTATTTTTGATTATTTGATGAAATTGTGAAGGTATAATTCTAAAAAAAATTGAAAACTCAAAACAGAACTTCAGAGAGTATCAGCAAAACATGAGTAAATTTAAAGAAAATTAACTTAATTAAGAGCAAATTCATTCTCAAGTTTTTGTCTTCCCCCTACAAATAACCAAGGGCTAAAAAAAAAACAAAAAAAAAATGAAAAAAATATGTATTTTTTTTTTTAAAAAGGGCAATCGAGAGCACACTTTTTATTTATTTATGCATTTTAAATCAAATTAAAATATAAATGTAATTCAATTAAAAATATTTTTGTATAAACCATTGTCCACGAGAAGGGGGAGGGGAGGCGAGCGTCGGCTTAAGATTTCCAAAACAGTGTCAGCGTGGTGTTAACATGGTCCCTTGAAAATAATTAACTCAATATTCAAACTAGGATACCTTTGGAATGAAATGATTAAATGACTAAATGACAAAAAGAAAATACTATTATTAATTAATTAATTAATATTATTTGATCAAAATTGGTACAAATTTTGTACAAGTATAATCCTTTTCTGGGCACTAGAACAACGACGCAAGGAGAAAACATTTTATTTATTATACCGTAAACTGGGGTGAGATTGATAGCCCGGGGTGACATTGATAGAAATTTGATTTAGCCACTAATTTCGATATAACTAATATAACAGTCACATTTTTGCACATATGTTCGATACTAAGGTAGCCCTTAGTGCTAATATACTCAAAATTCTCAAAAATGTTGAACTGTGAACTTGACGGGCATTTAAAAAACCTATCAAAGTCACCCCGGGCTATCAATGTCACCCCAGTTTACGGTACTATTATTATGGATTGTCTAATTACTGACCTCTGTTGATAACTGTTTTCAGAGTTATTGGAGGTTACTGTCGGAAGGAGATTGTTCGCGTTCAACCACCCCCCTTTGGCCCTTCATAGGCACTAATTTGAAGATGCTCCCTTTGCGTTTGAGTCACTGTCATTCTAGGTAACCGCTACTTTGGTCATCCTTGTGGCTCTGTTGGTTATCACATCAAATTTTATGATCAATTTCTGGTCACCAGAAGTACGCGCTTGTTGAAAAATGTTTGGCTCGCAGAAATCGAAATATCAACTTATTAGAATATCCAACTGTTGGAATTGACTTCTTACCACCTTGACTGAAAACATCGTTCCACCTTTTTTAAAAACAACTGCCTCCGTGGAATTTTTGGCGATTTTTTTTACAGTCGCAAAAAAAGTTGGAACGATGTTTTTGATCGCAAAAATTACAGATTTGATCAAATTAAGTTCTGCAAAGTTCTTGAACCATCTAGAAAGAAGAATCATCTTGATTGGTTGAGTTACGCCTGAGAACCATTGAGTTGAAGTTACCGTTCCAACTTTTTTGGAGCCTTGGGCGTTGGAATGTTAATTTTGCCTGATGAATCGATCCAGGAGGTGTCATTCAGGATTTTTTTTTAATTGTCCCGTTTTCTCGTCACCAGTCTCTAGTTATGAGCATCTGAAAGGGCTTTAAAAATGCAACAAAATGCAGAGAGTGGGATGCTTCTCTTTGTTAAATCTTTGTTAAATTTAAAGGGAGTTATTGGAATTTTAGTGAAAAAATAGCATAATTTTCAAACTCAAATAAAAATTGCTCCATTCAGATATCAACTCGGTTCGACCTGCAGCTTGTAGGAGACATCTGGGACTACCATCTGAGCAGGCCCGTATCCAGGATTCTTCAATGGGGGGTGTTTCCCCCCATAAGGCGTTAGGGGTGTATGTGAGTTATAGGAAGGGCGTATACAGTCAACAAATGCGTACCAAACAAAAACGTAAAATTTGCTTTATATATTGTAGCAGTAATGCTAAAAAAATATCTAAACATCAATAAGTTCATGAAAATATTGTTATTCTTGCATATATTATTGATGTGATATATGTGATAGAAAATATTGAAATAACGTTATTGAATCCTTGATAGTTTATATTGTTTTGTTTTCAATTATTTTTTTTTCTCTTCAGTAATTTGTTTTGCCCCTTAGTTTATCGGGAAAATTTTAAAGGAGGGCATTTTTTATCTATACACAGCTTAAGCCAGATTAGTAACGAAATCGAGCATTTCAAGCCGAATCAATTCAAAATGAAAATCAACTCGTATTATCTATGCGTTTTGGTTTTCGCCGGTTTTTTTTTATTTTTCAAACATATCATGCGCTTATAGTTTGTGTTTTAAGGAACAAGATTGTCGAAGACATCAGCAAGATTTCCTTTGCTCAAACAATACTCCCTTAGTTTTATTTTAGTTTGAAAAAAAAAATAAGGCGATGTAGACGTATCTCTTCGATGTTTTCAGCAAAGTTGTTCTTTAAAACCCAAACTATAAGCTCATCAAGTTTTTGGAAAATCAAAATCAACAAAAAGTTTTCGTACCAAACTTACCAGATTTCTAGCTTTCTTTGAAAGAACACAAACATCAAAGCTGACGGATATTTTTTTTCTTGTCAAATGTAACATACCAACCAACAACTTTTGTTTTTTCAATCCTCGGTCACATCACACAATACCATTTTTAAACATTTTCGAATCAATCACATTTCAAAGAACAGTTTGTAGATAAAAAAGATAATATCGTAAAAAAAACATTGATTTGTCCGTACCTGGGTGCTGAAAAGACAGAATGCGTAACGTGATTTTCGAATGCTCCCAACTATTCCTCACTAATACAACTGCACTACAGCTGTAAACATAAACAAAGTAGGAGGCTATGTTCAAGCTCAAGCGTGACATTTCTTTTGCTGCTGAAGTGACTTGTTTTGAAGCATTTTGGATCTGTTGATGTTAGACTTTTCGCTGACAAAATTAAGTACTTCGCGCGTGTTTTGTTTATAGACTAAACGAGGGGCAGCCAAAAGAGGCCTTTTTTGTTTTCCACGTGACGAAAAATTGCGTCAGAAGTGGGTGGAATTTAGTCTATCGTAAGAGCATCCAAATGACACTTTTAAATGTTTCAAAAGTTCGACGCCATCAACTTCTTTTTATTCCGGACAAAATAAATTAATGATCGATTACAATACTTGCTATTTCTTGGGAGCATTTTGCGAACAGTAAATTGGTTCCGCTTTGACAGTTCTAAATTGAGGCCGCTTTGCGGACGACTATTCAGCACCCAGGTCCGTACAAGTTTCCATAGAAGTTTGACAGCTGCCCATACGAGGTCATTTCACGCCACGCCGAAATTGACTTTTTCTGAACATGCCTAAAATTTAGCGGAGCTGTTTATCCTATCGAAACATGCAAAATCCCTTCTTTTTGGCACCGCCCCAAAGTTTTACGATTTTCATCTATTTTTTTAAATTAATTTTCAAATGGCCATGTCGCGGATACAAAAAAGCAAAAATCGACTGCTTTTTTAAAGAAACGCTGAATTATATGGCGTCATCAAATTGTTTATTCGAATCGAACTTTACTTGTTAGGGCAAGTTGAAATCTATTGAGAATTTCAAATTTATAAGCTAAAAGTAGCAGAATTTACCTACAGTATGTAAAAAAAGTATTTACACCCCTTGAGCACTATGCACATTTTGTGATGAAACATGTAAAAAATTTAAAGTTTGACAGGAACCTAGTACTACGTTTTGTTCAGAAACTCATGCCAAACATTTTGCTACAAACAACTCATGAAAAGATGATTTCTATAAAAAGTTATATAACAAATACTATTACGAAAATAAAAAAGGTGCAAAAAAAGTTTGTACACCTTTCGAAAAATTTACATAAATAATGTTATTTGTTGACAAATCACCATAAATCCAGTCTCCCAACTCCAAATAGGCATCCTTGACTGATTAAAAAAATAATTTGGATTGAATATAAAGTTTACTAACTACTTAGTATAAAAGTTTATATAACTCTGGAAATTCTATATAAAACTTATCTAAACTTAATTTTGCAAACTTTTAATTCAACTAAATGTCAATATATTACCATAGAATTGCTAAATAAACATTTTGGAGTGGGTATAACACCGTTTTGGGGGTATTTGTATCGATAGAATAGATTTTTCGTTGGAATTTCGTACCAACCCGGAATTACGTCGTCGGAAAATCCGCCGGCATCCGAACCGGTCCACAATTCTTAAGTCAACCTATGTGGCATCGGAAAGGGCATAAAATTTCCGATCTTTTGATACCCATACATCTAGGTTTTCTATAAAACCCACGATTTTAAATACCTGGAAATAGAAGATTTTTTCATGTTTCGATATGATAAACAGTTTCGCCAAATTTCAGCAGGATCAGAAAAAGTAGATTTCGAATTTGCACTTTTTTGTTTCCAGTTGGGGAGAAATGACCCTATATAAAAAAAAAACTTTGGCGTACATAGTCAAAGGTGGATTTGGATCTGGCTGATAACGATCTAAGTATTTTACTAACAAAATCCAGGAGGGCCTATCCAGTTAGTCAAAGGCTTTATAATAAAAATTGCTGGCCGATTTTAGTGCGATTTCGATTTTTCGAGATTATAATAAGGCCTTATTAAGCTAAACTTCAGTTTTATTCAAGGCGTCAACGATCAAAGTTTTTTTTTTAAATAATTCTTATGAAGGCGTATTAAGCGAGAGTTTAGTTTTTTTTTCAAGGCGCCAGCGATTAAAGCTTTTTGCCTTTCTTACAAAAGAAATGTTTAAGGTTTGCTTTTGGAAAAACACTTTTCTCAGAAATCTTAAAAAAATCGTGCACGGCGAGGGATCGTCCCAGAAAAAATTCCAGAATGTCTAGTTTGGAGGTTTAGATGCGTTCTTTCGATTGAATTTTGGCCCGAAACCCGGAACTCAAAGTCTGATTTTTGAGAGCTCTTTTTTTGAAATACTTGAGCGATGTCTGCCGCTCTTAAAAATTTGTGTCTTCCATCATTGGAAAACCGCTCGTAAAACCCACAATTTTTATATTTTAGATCTGTAGCCGTGGTGTCGGAGACGAACATTTTATTTTTCGTTTTACAATTTTCGACCAGTAAATGTGGTCAAAGCCATTTGCAGAGGTATTTTTGGACTATTTTACAGATAACACTATCAAATTAAAAGAATTCAGTTTCAAACAAAAAGCCATTCGAAAACATGCGCCATAAACTGCTTGGGCCCAAATTTAAAGCATTTCCAAAATGTATTTCCAGAGATATAGCCATATTAGTGTTTTTAGTCTTATTTTTACCCTATTTTTTCCTATTACATTTTTGGTTTTATACGGAATCATAATCTGAACATCAAATTTGAAGTCCCGGCTCGTTCTCGCTCAAAAGATCGACAAGTCGGCAAGTCGAAGCATAAACGCCAGCACATTTACGCTTGCGCGTTTTACGCTGCGCGTCAAGGTGTTCTTTCTGGCTTCTCATAATAGATCGACAAAGTGCAATATCGATACATATTTTTTAAGTTAGCCATAGACTAACATTAAAGACTGAGTACCCTCTATTTTTTTCTAATACATAATGTCAATCAAATAAGTTTTTCTTAATTAAATATAATTAGGACCCATAATGTACCTCTGAAAAAAAATGCATTTGAGTTTTAGTCTAAAAAGATTCGATGCTTTAGGTCAAATTCTCACTGGGTGGTATCATTATGTTTCTGAAAACTTAATTGCACCAATATATTTTTCGGAGTTTCATCATTTTGTAAGAAAAGCTCTATTTCACCCTTGGTGATGTTAAATTGGGTTTTTTTTAAATATATTTTCTTGAGGGCGTATTTAGTGACAGTTGAATTTTGTTCAAGCCGTCAACGATCAGAGTTTTTTTGAAATAATTTCTTGAGGGCGTATTTAGTGAAAGTTTTTTTTTTTCAAGGCGTCAACGATTAAAGTTTTTTTTTAAATAATTTTTATGAAGGCGTATTAAGCAAGAGTTTAGTTTTTTATCAAGGCGTCAGCGATCTAAGCTTTTTTTATATTTTCTTGAGGGCGTATTCAGCGACAGTTGAATTTTTTTTCAAGCCGTCAACGATCAAAGTTATTTTTTTATATTTTCTTGAGGGCGTATTTAGTGCAAGTTTTTTTGCAAAGCGTCAACGACCAAAGATTTTTTTAGATAATTTCTTGAGGGCGTATTAAGTGAAAAAAAAATTTCAAGGCGTCAACGATCAAAGTTTTTTTTAATAATTTTTATGAAGGCGTATTAAGCGAGAGTTTAGTTTTTTTTTTTAAGGCGTCAGGGATCATTTTTTTTTAATTTTTTGGGAGCGTATTTAGTGACAGTTGATTTTTTTTTAACCGTCAGCGATCAAAGTTTTTTTTAAATAATTTATTGAGGGCGTGTTTAGTGAAAAAAACATTTTCAAGACGTCAACGATCAAAGTATTTTTTTAATTATTTTAATGAAGGCGTATTAAGCGAGAGTTTAGTTTTTTTAAGGCGTCAGCGATCAAAGCTTTCTTTTATATTTTCTTGTTGGCGTATTCAGTGAAAGTTTTTTTTGCAAGGCGTCAACGATCAAAGTTTTTTTTAAATATTTTCTTGAGGGCGTATTTAGTGATAGTTTTTTTTTTTCAAGGCGTCAGCGATCAAAGCTTTTTTTATATTTTCTCGAGGGCGTATTTAGTGACAGTTGATTTTTTTTTTCAAGCCGTCAACGATCAAAAGTTTTTTTTTTAATTTCTTGAGGGCGTATTTAGTGCAAGTTTTTTTGCAAGGCGTCAACGATCAAAGTTTTTTAAAATAATTTTAATGAAGGCGTATTAAGCCAGAGTTTATTTTTTTTTCAAAGCGTCAACGATCAAAGCTTTTTTTATATTTTCTTGAGGGCGTATTTAGTGACAGTTGAATTTTTTTCAAGGTGTCAACGATCAAAGTTTTTTTAAAATATTTTCTTGAGGGCGTATTTAGTGGAAGTTTTTATGCAAGACGTCAACGATCAAAGTTTTTTTTTAATAATTTCTTGAGGGCGTAAAAAAAAGGCGTCAACGATCAAAGTTTTTTTTTAAATATTTTCTTGAGGGCGTATTTAGTGATAGTTTTTTTTTCAAGGCGTCAGCGATCAAAGCTTTTTTTATATTTTCTTGAGGGCGTATTTTGTGACAGTTGATTTTTTTTCAAGGCGTCATCGATCAAAGTTTTTTTTTTTAATATTTTCTTGAGGGCGTATTTAGTGGAAGTTTTTATGCAAGACGTCAACGATCAAAGTTTTTTTTTAAATAATTTCTTGAGGGCGTATTTAGTGAAAGTTTTTTTTTCAAGGCGTCAACGATCAAAGTACATTTTTAAATAATTTTTATGAAGGCGTATTATGCTAGAGTTTAGCTTTTTTCAAGGCGTCAGCGATCAAAGCTTTTTTTTTATATTTTCTTGAGGGCGTATTTAGTGACAGTTGATTTTTTTTTCAAGCCGTCAACGATCAGTTTTTTCATATTTTCTTGAGGGCGTATTTAGTGCAAGTTTTTTTGCAAGGCGTCAACGATCAAAGTTTTTTGTAATAATTTCTTGAGGGCGTATTTAGTGAACAAAAATTTTCAAGGCGTCAACGATCAAAGTTTTTTAAAATTATTTTAATAAAGGCGTATTTAGCGAGAGTTTAGTGTTTTTCAAGGCGTCAAAAATCAATTTTTTTTCAGTTATTTTATGTAGGTAAATACGCCTTTATAAAATAATTACGAGTATAGTTTTGTTTCAAGGCGTCAACGATACAAGTTTTTTCAAAATATATTCTTGAGGGCGTATTTAGTGCAAGTTGAGTTTTTTCAAGGGGTCAGCGATCGAATTTTTTTTTAATTTTTTTTATGAAGGCGTATTAAGCGAGACTTTAGTTTTTCTCAAGGCGTCAACGATCAAAGTTTTTTTTTTTAATTTTCTTGAGGGCGTATTTAATGAAAGTTGGGTTTTTTGCAAATATTTCCATGAGGGCGTATTGAGTAAGCGTTTAGTTTTTCTCTTGGCGTCAACGAAAATAGTTATTTTAAATATTTTTAGAAGGGCGTGTTTTGGGAAAGTGGAGTTTTTTCTTAGCGTCAAATGTTTTTATGAGGGCGTATTTACTGAGAGTTGAGTTTTCACTTGATGGCGTATCTAGTGAGAGTGAAGTTTTTCCCTGGGTGTCAAACTTTGATAGTCATAAAAAATGGCGGCCCTTCGGGCCGTGTCTTTGTCGGGGCGTTAGGGGTGTAAGCTATTTTTTTCCATGGGGGGTGTTGAACACCCATAACACCCCCCTTAGATACGGCCCTGCATCTGAGACTGAGAACGCTTTGGGCAAGGCAGTTTAACACTTTTACTTTAAGTAAATTTTTTGCCGTAATTTTTTGCTCGGGGGACCCCTTAGATCCCATTTTCTGGTGATAATTTTATCATATTCGTGTTCCTGAGACAATTTCACTATAGAAACATGCATAAAAATGATTATTTTCATCAATTTTAACCATTTAGAAAATGAAAGTTAAAAAAATCTTCGATCCACATTTCGACGCTGTCGTGCTATCATGTCGCACCCGCCATTTCGACGTTCCGAGAAAAACGCGTTTTAATATTTGACCTTAAATAAACAAAAACGAGAGCAAGCAATGTAAACAAGAAAAAACACGTTTTGTTTGGTTGACCCTTCTGTTCATTGCCCCGAAGTTTGGTTGTATTTGGTTGCCGGAGTCCCGAGTAATAATTACAAATGTTTACGGTAGTCTCACTTGTACGTGCGTCAAACGCATCCTGACCTGAAATCCCTTTGGCCAATTTTCGCACTTACCTAAATTTTAAGGAAGTGACAAAATAGCACGACAAGATTGAAACTTCTTTCATATGAAAAGTGACAAAAATCCTCGGAGCTTTTTTGGTTTTTATTGAATATCTCAGGATTGAAATCGAATTTTGAGGATCTGTGAAGGTCAAAAGGTGAGGCATTGTGGGCTGCACAAAATGGCGTTCTTAATTTAATTTGGCCCAAAATGCAGTATGACAAGATAGCAGGACGGCGACGATTAATTGAAAATCAAGTTCGTTTCCATGGATACTAGATGACACCAGAAAAAAGCAGCTTCTTATTTTTTTAATTTTAATTTTTTAAAGGGTTAAAATGGATCAAAATAAACATTTTTAAGCATGTTTCTTTTGTGGAATTGTCTCGAAACACGAATATGATAAAATTATCACCAGAAAATGGGATCTAAGGGGTCCTCCGAGCAAAAAATTACAACCAAAAAATTCACTTAAAGTAAAAGTGTCTATTTAATATGTTAAACTGCCTTACCCAAAGCGTTCTCAGCCTTAGATGGTAGTCCCAGATGTCTCCTACAAGCTGCAGGTCGAACCGATTTGATATCTGGATGGAACACTTTTTATTTGAGTTTGAAAATAATGCTATTTTTTCACTAAAATGCCAATAACTCCCTTAAAATGTAACCAGTTGGGATGCTTCTCCCTGCATTTTGTTGCATTTTTAAAGCCCTTCCAGATGCATTTTGAATGTTGAAATTAAATTGAATTTTGCCAAAGTTATAGCCTTTTTAAGATATTTGACGTTTTTGAACCTTAAAACTTTGTGTCTCGATTTGCCCCACTTCCCGTTGGTTTAGAGTGCTCATATTTTGACCAGATGCTAGTTTTATATGTACAAACAACCCCTGAAAATTTCAGGCAGATTGCTGAGGTCGACGCGAGATGGGTATATTTTGCTCGTGGATTCGCTCTTAAGTGATACACATTTGTGTCCTTTTTCAGACGAACTTTTAAACAAAACCAAGTTTGATGACAGTTGTCAATTGTTTCCGGAACAACGATGCTCTCGATAGTACATTCGAACATGTCGATGCCCCTTGGTAAAGTTAATGTACTAATTTAGCACTAGGTCAGCAGATACAACAACCGAAACAACAAGAAGTTGCAATGCTGATAAAAATTGCAACATTTTAAGAGTGGTAGTGTTCTGGAATGCACGTATTGATAACTCAATTTCATCACTGAGAAGTGAGATTTTTTTTATATCACAGGGCAATTAAGTTAAGGTATAAATTGGTCGCAGATGTGAAACACTATATAAGACCCAGCTGTTCACATTGCATTCAGTTTCCTAAAAATGCAATTCAAAGCAGCTTCAGTGGTTTTGGTGCTAGCTGTAGCTCTGGTTTTATTTGGCGCAGTTGGAAAAGCTGTCGTTGAAGACCCAATCCTGTACAACGTTGCCACACAGGTTTCTTCCTGTGCAGAAACCAAGCGGTACTTTATCTACAACGACAAAGAGCTTACCTTCTTCGAGGCCTGGCACCAGTGCCGATCTTACGGACTCCGGCTGGCCATGGTCAACAGTGTTGTGGATGATGCGAAGCTGAAGTTGGCGTTTGCGGAGAAGGACTTTAGCCAGAAGGAAGTATATTGGATCGCCGCGACGAATATTGGAAGAAACGGAAGCTATGTGTGGATCACAGATAACACACCGGTCATTTACACAAACTTTCTTCCACAACAACCGGACAACTACGGAGGAGATGAACACTGCATAGAGGTGGGACATGGTGGAATAGGTACTACTCAATGGAACGATAGACAGTGTGAAAAAAAGTCAAGATACATTTGTGAGCTAAAAAATGGTGGATGTTGATAAAAATAGGAAAATGTATGAAAAAGAGCACGGACTTTAATGCTGAATATAATTATGTTGCATTGAATTGACTAAATGATTTAAATTTATTTATTTTTTTAGTTGCAATTCAAAAGCCAAAATATCTATTCGAAAATTAAGAATATAGCAATTATCCTAAATGTTCTCCATTAATGTTCCCTTTTTCATCATCAAACTTCCCAAGCAGCATCGCGCAACATGCTAAAAACGTCTAAGTCCAATTAAGTTACAACAAGGGAGCAACAATGTTGCAATTCGCGAAAATGTAACATCGAAACATAGTTCTTCATGAAATAGTTACCATTTTTTGCTGAGGCAACAATTTGATTTTGCTTATTTATGCAACGTTTTGGTGACATTATTGTTTCAATGTTAAAACAAACAAAAAACATACTTCATGTTGAGCAGCGAATGTTGCGAATATGTTGCAGCAATGTTTCCTTGATAAAGCTAATTGCTTGGCTCATTGTAAATATAAACACAACTTAAGTGAAAGAAATCAATTTCATGCAGTTCGTCCTAAAAATTCTTAATAAGACTATGATAATTCTGCTATTCATTATGAGGAGGATTTCCCGAATCAGTCAAAAACTAATCCGTTGATTTTCAGGATGACCTCCAAAACTCGGCAGTTGAATACAAATCGGAACTCTGCACACACACGGGAAGCGTTCTTGGGTATCCCGAGCCGCCTACCCGTAGCCACTGAGCTTCCCGCCGGTGGGCAGCCTTGCCCATCAGTTTTCCTGGCGAGACTCTTTCCCGGTTCCGACCGGCAGTAGGTGATCCACCACCCAACACAACATCCTCTGTGGGGTGCGTAAAAGCCGAAACCAGCGTCGGGCTGACGGTACCCGCGCCCGGTTCCTCACCCCACTTGCTTTTTTACAAGAAGGAGGGGAACCACTCACCAAGAACCATCCGCAATCCAGAAGTTTTATTCTGCGGTGCTTAGAACACACTTGACAAACACAGTTCATCAATTACGAGAACATTTTTTCGTTTGACAGTTCTTAAGGCAAATCAAATGTTATGTTTCCATTATGTTACCACAACGTTACACAAATTGGGGTGTTCGATATGTATGTTCAACTTTGTTGCAACATATCCGAAACGTTGCTGCAGCAGAAGTGAAGTGTGGCAATTTGCTCAAAGAGTAATAAGCAGGGACGTACTAAGGGTGAATGATTCAGTAATCTTATCACATTTATTCAATTTATATTTCAATTTATCAATTTTATAATGATTATTGGAGGCTATAGCCTAAAATGAAGTTATATTTTATCGAACATGAAAATAACATAATAAAAATCATAGAACTTTGAAGATTTGCATTATTATGTTCGATACATTATGAATAAGGCTATGGATTATACATTTTATTAAATGTTTTTAACTATCGGTTCTGGTTCAGGAAAGGGAAGGTGAGCGGCTAGCACGCATGCTATTTTAGCGAATGACACTGCGCTTTCAATCATAGCACTCGCCCTTGCACTCAAACGAAACTGGTGACTAAGACGCTTTTTCATTTGTTTATCTGGAATTGAGTGACTTCGACCACTGGAAAGTCATGCAAACAATTTCATCAATTTTTATCTGGAAGTTTAGTATAGTGCTTGTGTTCATGATTTTTGGAAGTGAATGTTCTATGGTTCTATTCTCTACAACAGCGAATCTCAACCTTCTTGTAGGCTGGTACCCCCTGCCATATAAATCAAGTAGGCCCGATACCCCCGTTGAGAATCGCTGCTCTACAAGGTAAACTTTTTTTTTGTGTAATAGAGGAGAAAAGCAACTCGCGACAAAATTTTGAGGCTAGGAATTTTGACAGGTATGATTTTCATAAAGTATTCGCCTCCTTTTCTCTCCCACAGAAAACCTGGGAACGAGGTAGCTGTCAAACTAGGCCAAAATGTTAAAGTCACTCACAAAATGAACTTTGAGTGATTTGAGTTCATTTCTGACGTCACGATTTTCTCCCTTATAGAGGAGAAAATCGTGACGTGTAAGATTTGACGATACAACAATTTTAGCGAAAAAAAAAACTTTTCACGGTACTGTACATCGAAAACTTACAAAAATTAAGATGGTTTTTGAAAAAAATCAAACATCCTAAAAATTATTTTAAACGCAGAAGAAAGCATTTTAAATATTTTTTTCTCTAATTGCACTTAAATTTTCATTGACTTTCGAGTAGAAATCATGCCTTAGAGACCACCAAGACATGTGGGTTGTAGTGCAAATGGTTTTGGTGTTCCAGGAAATCTCGTTAATGTTGCTATGTCAAGAATATTCATTCAATAATCACCGTAGCTTTATTAACTAAACTTGTGTTTAGTCTCGTTCACAACAATCTATTATAGTTATTTGTTTGGGTATTTGCATGGGTACACACATAAAAATGTATGGTAGACTTGAAATTTCCGACTCCTGTTAAGAGCAAAATTAATTGTGATTTGTGAAGCAAATTTAAATTTTCTCTAGATTCTCAATAAAAACTAATTCAAGCTAAACAATGTTATAGTGCCATTGTCGAAGTGTAAACAAAGAGTCTATACTGCCCGTTCCTTATGTAAACATCAACTGACGTGACCATGGTAGACTATTTGTTTACACCTTTGTATGGTCCTTTTACATAGTTTGCTTGATATTGCATAAAAACAGCAATTTTCTTTATTAAAGATTCCTGAATACACCCCTGTGCATGCAAAGCGCCATGATGGTAGATTAGAAAAAAATAATTTAACAATCAATTTTCAGCTATTTTAAACCATTTTGTAAATTATTTTGTTAAAAAAATTACATTCTGCGTAGCTGGTATTAATGCTCAGATAATTTTCAGATATATAAGCCAACTTTTTTAATTTTGATACTTAAATGGCTCCAAAAAAGATAGCAAATCTTAAAAAGATTGAGGGCGCATGAAAAAATCATGAGTAGAATGCAATTTTACTTGGTAACCTTGAAATGGCCATAGAAATAAACCTTCTATACATTTAAGAAAACCAATTTTGTTTGCTGTCGACGAAAAATGTGACAGGTTTATTTTTCCAGACTAATCCATTTTTGTTTTGTAGCGAAATCAAGGTGGAAACATAATTATTGAGAAATTAAATAGAAGTTTGTTGCGCTTGAAATTATTTCGGGTGCACGTTTGATTTCAAGCAACCAAAAATTTCACCATAATGGTAACATATTTGCAACATATTTGTTACATTGTTGCAACTCCATCAATTTCTCCTACAAAAATTAGCATCGCATAGGAAACATTGCCGCAACACGTTCACAACTATCTGGCTATTGTTGCCAATCACGTTGTTGTCGTGCGCTTTTTTTGTCACCAGGAGTGTTGCGTACATGTTGCCACAGCGATTTTGGATTGTTTTGAATTAGTTGCAAATAAGGCTTGGCAACAATAAATGCTGCTTGGGTTGTATTGATGTTCAGTTCAAATTTATTTGTTGTATTTAATTAATTTTTGTTTGTTTGCTATTACTCGTAAATTAACTAACATAATCTAGAACAGCAATTCATTATATTTTCCAAAAACATCAAAAATCCCCCAAAATTCTCTACAACAAATTGCATCGAACGGTCCAGCCAGCAGCAGCAGCAGCACCACTCACTCCCAGCTGATATATAAATTTAATTAAAATGCATGAATGCAACCTGAGACTCGGGCGTAATTAAAAGATCCCTGGACAGGCTGGAATGTTTTCCGAAAATTCCCCCCACCCTCAGCAACAAGGTTGAAGCGGGGGAGGGTAAGTGCATGTCTGTCTGAAATAAATATGGCCCACATCAGCCCAACACCACCACTTATACGAGAGGGGTGGCCGCATGTAGCTCTGATGGTTGGTTGGCTGGCTGGCCCAACAATTGAACATCGCCAGCGATGAGTCTGATGGAGAGCTGTTTTGTGCGAAAGATGTTGGATAGCAGTTGCCATTTTTAAAAACTATTTTTTTTAAGATATGAACTTAAAATATAAATAAGTTTAGAAGATTTAACAAAAAACTGTAATTTGCAATTTGTACAAAACCTTCTTTATACCCTATTAATGGAACAACCCCACCTCCCTCACTTTGTTTTCAATGGGGCACTTGTTTTGCGTTGTTGCGTGTGTGCCACTGCTCAGTCCGACGGACCCGTAATAAATAATAAAACATGATTGTGCTCTAATTAAAATAATTTATGTCTGAACGCTGAGTGCACACGAGCAGGCTTGGGCTGTGTCTCTTCTCTGATAAACATACCTGCCCCGCGAGCCATTGGAAAACAAGGTGAAATGCGAATGTAGGATTAATGTTATTTATACAGTTTTCTGAACAGTCTCGATAGCTCAGGGTGAGACTTTTGATGATTTAATGAGTTATCACTAATAACAAATTTTGTTATTTACCACATTTGGGCAATTCAATTAAAAGTCTCTCAAGATTTCCTCGAAAATCAAAGAACAAAAAAAAAAGCATTTTGAATATTGAATATTCAAAATTAAATTTATTGATACATTTATTGCCTTTTTATTCAAAGTTGAAAGTTTAAAGGTCGAGAAATGGCAAACAAAATAAAACAATATTGGCCACATTTGAAAAAAAAAATCAAACAAAACGTATTGCAACAGGCTTTAAACATGATTACAGTAATGCTTTTAAAAATTTCAAAGAATTTCGGAAATATTATTTTTTTGCTTTAGTGTATCTTTTTTGCCTTTCTCACCTCAATGAGGAAAGGCTATAAAATCACTCGATAAATGAACTTCTTTATTCGACCTCGCAGACCCACTTTCACGAATACCTATCGACTCAGAATCAAATTCTGAGCAAATGTCTGTGTGTGTGTGGTGGGATGTTGATCAAAAAATTGTCACTCGATTATCTCGAAACTGGCTAAACCGGTTTTATCCGTTTTGGTCTCATTCGATTCGTCTTGGGGTCCCACAAGACCCTAGTTAATACTGTGAAGTTTAGAAAAGTACTTCAAAAGTTATGCTTAAAAAACCCGATTTAATCCCACCTGGGGTGAGAAAGAGCCTTTCTTACTAAAGAATATAACAATGGTAGAACTTCTTTCAATTAATAACATCGAATTTGTTTATTTATAACGTCAGCACAAAAGAAAGTCTTATGATGAAAGCAAAGTATAATGATGATATTATGAGTATTATGAATGATATGATTTCCAAAAGAAATAAAAAAACGCAATTTTCACCAAAAGAATATTTTTAATCGCACAATATGTTTGTACGTTTGTAATCAAACAAGCGTTTATAACAAACGCGATCATAGCAAGCTTCCCAACAACGCACACCGCGGTTTTGGTTTTCTAGCTTCGGTACGAGCCCTTTTGTGTGTTGGTATTTTGATTCATCGTTCCAGTGCACCAAGCCAAGCAAAACCGAGGTACAAGTGAACCGCGTGTGCCGCACGGTGCAGGGAAGCTAGCCATTCAGCTTCTACGAAAGTGACAGAGTCAGAGATAGCTATTTTTAACAACCGCACCACTACACACTCAATCGCGAGAACCTTAGGAAGAAAGCCATTGGAGTCGCCAGCATTGAACACTTTGAAAACGATATAAACGATGAAAAGCTTAGAAAGCTCCTATTGGAATCCAATGAACCCTATTAAATAAACTTACAAAAATGAAGTCTACATTTAGGCGATTTTAGGAGCGCACGGGAAACAAAATGATTGTAGCCGGATGAATGACCTATGTCACAAAGGTTTTTGCATAAACATTGGACAGTTATGCAAAAACGGACAGGGCAAAAGAAACAGAAAAGCTACGATATCTTACATATTGAAGGAAACATCGGTAGACAAGCTACTACAAAATGAGTATAAGTCGAGCCAGCAAATATATGCGCCAGCATTCTCGCGCCAGTATTCGAAGCTCAACTTGACAACTTGTCGACTTGGCGACGAAGCGTCAAAAATCGATGCAGTGTGATTTTTTGACGATTTTTCCGATTAAAATTCATGCTGAATCGACATATTTACGAAGATGGAAATGACGTCCAGCCTTAAAGTAAAACCTATACCTTTCTTTTGTAAGAAAGGCAAAAAGTAATTCGTTCTTAAAAAATGATCGGGATTGCCGATCGATGTCGAATTTGTTTGAGATGCTCACTCATGGTCTGTACTATGAATGTAGCAAGAAATTTCGAATAAAATCAGAAATGAAAAATGTTGGCGAAGGTCACCAGGTGGGCTTTTACCTTTTTTTAGGGTTTTTTTTGCTTATGGTAGGTCAATCAAACGGCTCTAACTCCAGAACCATATTGTGAATCTGGATGAAAATTTGGGAGGTTGTAGGGCTCGAAAAATGCATTTTTTGAGATAAATAAGAGATATGAAAATGAAAAAATTGACTATATTTTCATTTGAAAACTGTGTATTTTTTGAAAAAGTCTGGCCGCATCCGAAAACAGATGGATATTTCGAAATTTGCGCGGCAACTCGCCCAGGTTCAGCACACTAGCTTTCATCTGCATTTAGAAGAATCGAAATCGGATATATGGGAGCTGAGAACGGCGCGACACAAAATTTTGCAAAATTTTACCACATACGAACATCACTCGACCTCCACGGAATTCATTTTCTCAAAATTCGAGGGTTGGAGATAGACGAGTTCTGTCAAGGTGAATCGATAGAGCGTCTAAAATCGATGCAGTGTGATTTTTTGACGATTTTTCCGATTAAAATTCATGCTGAATCGACATATTTACGAAGATGGAAATGACGTCCTGCCTTAAAGTAAAACCTATACCTTTCTTTAGTAAGAAAGGCAAAACGATTTTAGCTAAACTTCGGAAGATTGTTAAAAGGGTGGTTTTTGTAAGAAAATCCGTCATGCTATATATTGTTAGAAAGGTATTTTACGCGTTAAAAAGATTCAAGTGTTATTTATACACTTTTTTTAAACCGGTTCTCAAATATTTTGATGAAAAAGTTGTCCGGATCTATCGAGCGACTCATCGTTAGATAGGTAATTCTAACGAGCCCAAAAGATCTGAAAACCCTATCAACAGTTATAAGTACTTTAGTGTTTTTAATACACTTTTTTGGAGGCCGGATCACAGATATTTTGATAAAAATAAGTGTTATTTGTACACTGTTTTGAGGTTGCGTAGTGTAATCATTAGGGTTAGTGAATTTTTTATGATTTCGCGGACAGCGTGAAATTCGTAAAATTTGTAGTTTTCCGTGAAATCCCGTGAAATTTATCAATTTCTTAAATCATTGCTTAGAAACAACAACATACTAAACATTTCATCCACGAAGACTGTTTAAGTAAATTTTATTAGTTTTTAATTGAGAGGCATTTGAAGAATTCATAGCAAAACATACATTTACATAAAATTGTTACAATTTTTACTGAGAAGTGAATACTACGAATACTTAAATGATGTTAACATAAAATCAGTAAAAGTAAAAAATATATTCTTGTAATCATCAAGTTATCACAAGGATGATATCAACAATCATTTGATTGCAGTTATTCTAATTCCAAAAAGTTATTTTTTTTACATATGTTGGCTTTTTTAACAAAAACTTAACTATACAAGTATTTTGTGATTGGTTTTTAAAAGATCGCACAGATTTTTTAAATTGAATTGATTTATTTTTAGAAATTAAAAAATTAAAAGATTAAATGCATAGTATTTTTGATGTTTAAAGAACATTTAAGATCTTTAGTGAGTCATATTTAATTTTTGTGATATTTATTTATTTTGGTGGATAGTTTTCTTGGAAGATAAAAAAAAAAACTTTTTTTTTGTTTGCGCTGTTCTGATTTGAATAACAATTTGAAGATTTCGTTACAGATTAAATTATTTTTTGTTTTTTTTTTTGATTTTTATTTTAGTTTTTGGAAAGTGAGAAGGAATCCTCAAAAAAATATTTTTACTGCTTACTTTACTTTACAAAACATATTTTAATCATTTGGCTGGTCAACAATGTTAAATCTTGATATGAAATTCAATAAAATGTAAAAAGATAAAATAGAAGCAAATTAGCTCCACCATTAGGTGGTTGGTGCCTGCCTCACATTCTCTTTCTTAAATTGAATGTTTTTTAATACTGGTTTGAAACTATGAATGTAAATAAACATTATTAATAAATTGAATTTTCAAAGTGTACTTTTTTCACACTCATTCAATCAGAATTTTTTTGTCAGGTTACAAATTTCAAGTAGTAATTTAAAGCAAATACTTGCGAATACTTTTTTTTTAATCATCAATTAAATTTAGCAAAGGTTGGATTATCCCTGCGTCAAAATCATATTAATTTTATTTATGTTTCTTATCTAGGTAATCAAATATACCAAACAGCTTGTATTCTCCACCAACGCACAAAATACTTAGAACACTGTCATTACAGAGGTAATTTCCTTAGCCTTAAGACAAAGCCATAACCATAGCAGCGAAAATAATTGCAAAAAACACGCGAAATAGTCGTCATCAAATTGACAAAAATCTAATCGTACCTAACTTTAGTTCCCATTTCGTTGACGTCATCGTCGTCAAGTCGATTTATCATGGCAAAATATTGGCCAAAGGGAGGTCGGAATAATGGACCAATGACAGGAGACCAACGGTTATGTTTGTGTGTGTGTTTCACCAACTAGTAAATTGGATTGTGCTAGCGAAACTCACTGCTCTGTTTGTCTGTCAGTGAGTGAAGTTTGTGGAAATAATTGGCTGCAATAAATATGGAGTCATTGGTTCTGAGGAAAGGTTTCATGACAAGGTTTCCTAAACTTAACTATTGTCAGTTTTTTTTTTGTTTTTTTTTTTACAAAGTTTTATCAAGTTATGGATATTTATTTACAAAAATTTAAAAATGTTGTGTAGAAAAACGACAAGAATGTTTGCACAATTACTAATTCGTTTAAATCTAAGTCTATATTTTCAAGCCAGCCTACAAGCAGTTCCTGAGACAGATGGAACCGTGTCGTGCACGAACCTACCTGCTTGGTTGTCTGTCAATAATTTTGTTTTGCTGAGTCAACAGCTGAAGACACGGCTTGAGGTAGTTACACGTGTAGCTATCTGGTTTACACAATGTTTGTTTCGATGTTGTTAGGGTTGTGAACGGTCGATATTTGAAAGGAATCAATGTTGAAGGACTGAGAATTGCATGTTTTGAATTTCTATTTCGAAATATTAAATGAATACATCCCAAACAAAATGAATAAAATATAATTGGCAAACTTGACAAGTTCATCAAAATTTCATTAACGCTTTTGTCATTCACGAAAAAAGCGGAAATTTCATCTCACTTCGACAACATTAGCCTAATGATCTTCGACATTATCAAATTTCCAATGAAGTTCCCCCCTCATCCCATCAAAATTCCGAAATGCATCATTCCAGTCGAAAAAAAGGAACCGACACTGACAACGCTTCAAATTAATGTTCTTGCTTTTCACATTACTCGCAAAAAAGAAGTGGAAAAAAAATGTCGTCAGTCTCATTTTTAACAAGGAAGTGCGTTCTCGTTGTTAATTTTTCCCGGGAAATATGCTGGTGTCTTTCTTTTTATCACTCCTCCATTTTCTTCCCCTGAGATGTTGGCAGCTATCATCATCATTATCGAATCAATATCCATTCGACAACTGATGGCTCGGGAGTTCGCAGGGTTCGACGTCGTTGAACTTTGGAATTGAGTATGCTAATTTGAGTCTATTGAATATTTCATGCTTGGATCGTATTGCATTGTTTGAAGCATTTTGTTATGTAATAAAAAAAACCTTTTTCTGCACAAATCAACTAAAAACATTCAAAAGTAAGAGCCACTCTCATGATTTTCGAAAATCAACTTTTCTATATGATAGAACCTTTTTTATATATTTCCTAAAGAAGTCAAAATAATTGTTTTTGTATCAGCAGTATCATTAACCCTCTACTTGCCATTTTTTTTTTTAATTTTTTCTCGTGTTCAGGAATCATTTTGAGCTACTTTTGTTCTACGAAAAACTTTACTTCTCTTGTTTTATGTGTTTCTTGTAATATTTTTAGTACTTTAATTTGCATTTATTTTGTTTAATTTATGTTTGTTTTTGATAGTATTTGGCCTATTATACCACCTCACATCATTACATTTTGCCTATGTATTTTTTCATGTCTTTACAGACACTTTTTTAATTTTTTGCGTGTTTTTCACATTTTCTGCTATAGAATTGGTACTAGAGGGTGACGATTCTCGAGATTTTCAATTTCCCGGGAATCGAGAGTTGTATTTTGCTATTTCCCGGGAATTCCCGGGACCCGGGAGTTGTTTTTTAAACTATGCAATAGTGCCAATAATTTAACAGAAATGTAATAAATTTGTTCAGTAACATGTTATGTTATAAACTAATTCAGTTACAATTAATTCAAACTTATTCAATGAAACGTTAATTTAAGTAGCCTCGTTTTATAGTTCACAGTTCTACATTTTGATATATTTTTTTCTGAATTCTGAAGCTTTTTGCATGAACTTGTTATTAGATTTAAAAAAAATAAAATTAGCTAATATATAATTTCCCAGTATCTTTATTTTAGCAATTTTATAAATAACGACTCAAAACAACAATTTAAAATTGTTTTTCCTTCTTGGGCCAACTGTAAATATTAAATGAAGAAATATTAACAGTTATCCGGAAAACCAGAATTTTAACAATTGGCGGACCTAAACATTACAAAGAGATGCAGAGTTATTTTTGCAAAATGTTATTTAATATTGAGGTTGATGCTAAACCCAATACTACTATTGACATCAAAAAGGAAATTACCTTGATATAGCGAAATTAACTTACTTAGAATTAAAAAAAAAAACAAAATTATAAGGTTTGCTATGCTTGAGAGATGATATAGAAAATGAACTTATTTTAAAAATGCTTTTCCTTCTTAGAACTAATAAATTGAAATAACATTTAAAAAAAACTTGAGTTTTTCATTTCTGGGGTGTATCTGCAAAGTATGCTTCAATGTAACTTTTGTTTACACTCAATTATAGTTATAAGAATTTTTTGACAAGTTAAAATTTACACTTTCTAAATAAGAAGATTTAAAAGCATTGGTTTATTCGAACTTAAATATCGATCATTAAACACTCAATGTTCTGGACAATTTCGATTTTTTCAAATGGTTTTCTGATTAGTTTATATAATTTGGCTTTCATATTTATGAGAATAAAATTTCCCGGAAGTCTCGACCAAATTTCCCGGGAATCGAGAGGTCCAAAAATGATCGATTTCCCGGGAATTTTGTCCCGGAAATTCCCGCTCGTCACGCTCTAATTGGTACCATTATCATTTAAATTGTAAAAAAATGTAAAATAAAGGAAATGTTAGTAAAAAACACAGCCAAAGTTGACTCCTAAAAAAATTACATTTTTAAAAACATTATCAAAGTTACATAAAACAAGTCAAACTTCCAACCCAAAAATTGTCTAAAATTTTAAGAGTTATTCATTCCAATGCTTTTTAAAGCTCAAAAATTGGTTGAAAAATGGATTATCGATCGATTTTTTAAATCGAAGCCGGTCTAGAGGCGGGGTTAGGTTGTAGAGGGTTGAAGTCACAGTTAAAAATTGAATACCTGTGTATTCAACACATTTTGATTTAATTTTGTTAAAATTTAATGCAATCAAAAATTTAAAGAGAGAAACAAATGTGTAAACTCTGTTAATTAAGTTGAAATTTTCCGAAGTTTATAAAAAAATCATAAATATAATTCCAAACACAAAATAATCCCAGCCTGGATTTTAGAATCTAAATAGTTTGAAGTTTGCAAATTTGGAGTCGCTAATTTCAAATTTAAGTTCCAGGAAAATAATAATTTAAAATTCGATAGTTTTTCATGATTCAATAATTTCTCATTATTTTTGATTTTGGAGTTCCCACAAAGACTTTCAGATAATTGACCAGCAGAGGTATTTTGATGCTGTGGTTCAAATATGATTAAGCTAGAATGAAGGAGGGCTAGATCATTATTGACTCATTCAATTTGAATGTAAAAAGGAAGATTGGAAGTTTTATTTTCAATCGTTTTAATTGGTTAATCAAACTTCGAGAATTACTTAAAATAATAGGATATTTTTTTCAATAAAATCAGTTTCTTTGTAAGTTTGTTTTGATCACATTCAAGTTATTCATAAATGTGGATTTTTTAATATTTGTAATGAAAACAAATTTCAGCTACGACAAAACAAATTTTATTTCTTCAAATATTTTAATATTTTTTAAGCTTCACACAACCACAAAAAAGCAATAAAAATTTACAGGTAATCTACAATCATTAATAAGATCAATCAATCAACAACGTTCTTACATAAAATCTCCACCTGAAATTGTTTCTGAAAGTCATAAAATTAAACATTTGTCGAGAAAATTTGCTTTCAGTGGTTTATTTGAGATTTAAGGCAACACCATATTGACATCACGACCCGAGTTTTTGGAAGCACCTTTAGGGAAAACGCCGTAACTTAAACAAGTTCTATGTGTTGCAGACAATAAATATAACGATAGCAGGCAATCTGTCGAAATCAGAAATTGATTTAAGTTAAACAGAAGTTATCCGAGGAGAGGCGTCTCGTTTCACTTTAAGATGATTACACTTTTGAACAAACTAAGGCGATTTTATAAGTAGTAACCTAAACTTAATTTATATTGGATGTAGACATTTTTAGTCAGATTATGAGTGTTGTCTTTTTTTATTCTAATAATTTTTTTTTGTAATGAAACACAAAATATAAGACAATTTTTTTACTACAGTTACAATTATTTAAGCAAATAGAAATATCCAACAAGCATTTACTAAGATTTTTTTGGTGGAGAGGGGGAGGGGGGGGGGGTAAAATTTGACGAAAACAAAAAAAAATGCAAAAAAAAACAAAAAAAAACTTTTTGCGTTACTAATTATCGAAAATTTTAAAAAATTCAAAAGATGTTAGAGCAACACATGTCTCATGGTGAAAAACATTGGAAAGTGATAAACATTGACTAGGGTAGAGTAGTCATCAATGAGACACGGGGAACAATGATAAAATGGCTCTCACAAGTCGTAGTTTCAACCAATCAGGCTCATATTTTGGGGAAAGGTGTATCTACTGGATGCAAGTCTGCCATAATAGTGGCTTTGGTTATGGACGTTCCCTTGCAAAGTTATTCATATATGTTTGATTTTGGGGTGTAAAAGTAAATTATGACTGAAAATTTCATTTTCGCTCATAGGCTGCCATTAATACAAAAACTAATATTTCTCCAAATTTCTTTCGTCATTTCATAGGGCATGAGTTGGGCTACAATTGCCTTTCATTAGATTTGACCAACATTAAAAATATACCCAGAATCCAGGGCTGTCTCATTGTTCCCCACTCTTTTCAGCCTATGGGTAACAATGAGACACTTTGATCTTTCTTCATTAAACTTTTCAAAATCCAGGAAAAATCGTTGAAAGTTAAAAACCAAAAGTGTCTCATTGATGACTACCCTACCCTAAAGAAGATAATTAGCGAAAAAATTGTGCACTGTATTCCGCCGGGAAATTGAACCCCGTTCCATACCGTGAGAACAAGAAAGATGTTTAAATCAACCTAAACATGCTAAAAATTATTTTAATCGCAGGGGAATGCATTTTTAATCAGTTTCAGCTGATTGTACCTGAATTTTTATCTAAATTTTGAAGTTTTTTGAAAACATATTTTTTGCCCCCTGATTTTTCGGGCCATATTTGAAGGAGGGGGTGACAAAAACTTTAAGTAAAATTTGTACCAGCCTAATGTAGTTTTTGCCTTCCTCACCTCACTGAGGCAAGGCTATAAAATCACTCGAAAAATGAACTTCTTAAATACGACTCCTAGATATACCTTCACGTATACCTATCAACTCAGAATCAAATTCTGAACAAATGTCTGTGGGGATGTGTGTAGACATGTTTTTTTTTTCCACACGATTATCTCAGAACCAGCTGAACCGATTTTGGCCGGATCCGCCTTATTCTGTTCGTTTTGGGGTCCCCTAAGACCCTATTAAATTTTATTCTGTTTAGTGAAATACTTTTAAAGTTATGCCAAGAAAAAGTTTTTTTGCAGCTACAAAAAAGGGTGATTTTTGCATAACCTCAAAGGCCGGGTCTTTTTGCTTACGCGCGAGAGTCGCGCAGCATGCGTAGGGATTTTGGTCTGAGCGGGGGATTGGCAGCCACACCCCCTTGCATGCGTATCGCCCGGTTGCCACATTGCTTAAGCTGTATCTGCGTCTCTTCTGGAAAAATTCTGTAATAATTATGTTGCTGCATCATTTTGTCTCGACAATGATTTACTCGAACTTTTTACTGAAATATATAACTCATGAGACTTTTCTCCTTTATTTTGGAGAGTTGGTAAAAAAAGAGTTGAAAATTGCTGTTCAAGTAAAACCAATAATTATAAAAAATAAATGAAAAAAAAAATTAAAAAACTCTTAAATTAATTTGTAAATACAACCTAAAATACAACATGAATGCGAGGAAGGCACCAACCACCTTAAGGTGGATTAAGTAATGTTCTGAATGAAGGCAGGTTTAAAAAAACTAACCAATTTTTTTATAACTATTCAATTTTGAGTACTTACCATGAAAATTCAATTAACGGATTGTGATAAATTGATGAAGTAATAACACACGCACCATTTAATTTCGATTTTCATACTTTATTTTCATATAAAAAAGTTCCTTTAATGTTATTGTTTTGCCATGTGTCATTTTCAACTCAGTTGTTTCTGTTCGTCCACAAAAAACGAACCCCTTCTTATCCTGCAAATAGTTTGTTTGTCAATTGTTTTGTCACACATCATTTTTGTTAGTTCGCTGCCCTCGCACGAAAAACGAGAAAGCTTGTTTTGTTCGATTGTTGGGTTTTATTTCAGCGTGTTTGTTTATCCGGTTTTGTTCGCACATTTAAAAATATTTTTACACATTCCGCCCGCTCACTTTTCAATCACTCCGCTTGCTTTTTCGTGCCTTTTTTTTTGCTTGGTTATTTTTTTCAACTTAAGTTTTGCTTGTTTTCGCTTTACATTTTTATCATATCTACAAGTCGTTTTTTTCGTTCATTGTTTTTCATTAATACTTATTTGCATCGTCGCACTCGTGCTGTTCCTCGCCTCTCCCCAGAGTAAATTCGGTTCCATGTTTGAGTGAGTGACGATTTTTTTTGTTGCTGTTGTTTAATTTCGTTTCAATTAGTATTGGTTTGCTCTCGTTCCGAGCCGGTCTGTTTGTTTGCGCATCATATTTACAGTTCGTTTAACGTTACTCGCCCGGGACATGGTGCAAAAAAGAAAACAAGGAGGAAAAAAATTGCCACCCCCAATCAAACGTAATTTTGATTGGGAAATGTTGAATGTTTGCTTTACTTCTTTTGTTGTATTATTCTGCTTGACCATCCGGAAAGAGTCATTTTGGGCGGGAGACAGGCTGTTTTTGTGTGACTGACGAAGCGTAGTGACAGTTAAATGAACATTTTTGGCGTTGAAATTCAAGTTCTTTATTTCACTGATTATTTTTAATTAATTAAAAAATATGTTTAAATGAAAAGAGGCTGAAAAACCAAAAATGTTCACGTAATTTACCAAAAAGGGCACGTCTTAAGCATTTCTTCCACAGCCAGACACTTCAAGGGGTTGCATCATTTCTTCAGAACAAAGTCCCTCCATCAAAAACCCCCAGATTACCTTGGTTCTGCTCCATTCCAGACCGTACTTAGCCCCGTATCATGCATCCATAATCACCCCTTTTTCTGAGCGAAAAGACCGTTCCCCAGCACGCATACAAGTATTACCAAGTTATCAGGGGGTACTCATCAGCGGCTGTTGTTGTACCTCGCAAGACCCAGAGAAAAGTTTCGTTCTTCAAAAGATGACTTTTTCAACCATTTTCCAGACCTTCAAAAAACGGTGGAAAATGATGGCGGGGGGAGGGGGACGAAGGTTCAAGTGTCATCAACAAAAGACAACCCACCCCCACTCAAACTCATGCACACATTCGACGAAGTCATCAACACATAAAACGAGCGAAAGATACCCTCGTGTGTGTGTTTATGTGTGAGTGCGTAACAAGGGGAAGGAGTGGGGTTGATATCATCAAAAGCCACTTGACGTGAGACAAGCAGCTGTTGCCACCCCCTTTTGCTTGATGGGAGGGATGAACAACAACAACAACCACTTCGTGGAAAGCCCTCTAGAAACCGTGTTTTGGAAGGAAGGATTTGGGATGCACGTTGGCGGGATTTGTAGGGAAGGATGCGTTTCATAGCTGGAGCTAACATGCAAAGTTTATATTGAAACTTGCTTAGCAGGGTAGAGCACACAAAATTTTTGTATTCATGTTTATCTAAAGTTCAGTTTTTTCTTAAACCAAAGAAGTTGATATTTTCAAATTCCAAAAATGCAATTGGCATTTTGCTGCATGCCACTTGAAAAATATTTAAAAATTTATATAAAATTGCCATAGTCCAGCAAACTAAATATCATCCCATGACGCAAAAAAAAAATCACTGGATAAAATTTGATAAAATTAAATTTTCTAAGATTTTTTGGGGAATTTTACATTAGATAAATTTATAATTTTATTCCAAAATATGAGAAATTTAAATAACAAAATCATTGGCAAAGTATCTCTTAAACGCATCGTATCATGATCGTCGTTTTTGTCAAAAGTAAAATAAAAAAAATATAAGTTAAATAAAATTAACCTGTTTTGATGGTTATTATCAAATTGAGTTTTTCAGAAATGTTTTGCGAAAATCCATTTATAACAGTTTTTGTAAATTTTTAACTGCGGGTGTGCACCTATGCTTATGCTTATAACAGTTTTTGTAACTTTTGATATTGATAATACAAGAAAATTGAAATAAACTCTGATCGATTAAGTTTAGATCGGTAAACAAGCTATCAAAATGAACAAAATTTTACCGAATTTCGGTTGTACGATGAATTGAAAGAGAACACCTTCTGGCTCGATTTCTTAGGCAAGAGTTTCCAGAAGCATTTATTACTTGTCAGTCTGCCATCACAGCAAAAAATCCGATGGTAAAGCATGCACATCACTGCATGTACAATTTTTGCAAACACAAAAAAAAAGTTGCAACCGACGGGATTCAAACCCAGCACCAACAGTAGGACTGGCGCCTTAGCCCACTCGGCCATCAGACTGATGAAACTGTAAGGATAAACGCATATATGAGCTTGACATTTCGGTCAATTAGGTTTCCCATACTGTTGGGCTACATATTTTAGGGTGTAAAATCACATAAAATTGCATAAAAATGCAATATTTCTATTACACCAAGGCCTTTTACAAGCAGTTGGATTACTACTTTTTTAGCTGTGCAACTAATTATTGATATTACTAGGTGAAATTATTGTTTACTTTAATTATTAACTATTTTTCGCTTTAATAAAAAAAATGTTACTAATATTAAAAGTAAACTTTTTTATTGTTAAATTCATTAAATGAAATATTTAAATGAAGTTGTTAAAAAATTGCCGATCCGAATACTTTTGAATAATTAAATTATAAATTCAAAATCAATAAATCTAGTGAAGACTTAAGTGTTGATTTTTGTTCGAAGTTTTAAATTGTGCTAGTTCAATTTTGTTCTATAGAATGTTCTTAAAAGAGCTGAAAATTTCACAAAAGTTTAAGATTATACATTGAAACTCGAAACAACAGTTTCCAAGATATCGTATATTAAAATATGAGAACAAATTAAGTAGTACAGTTGAACAGTTGTTTTGAAATCATAGGTTTTCTAAAAAAATAGGTTTGACGAAAAAAAAATATATTTTTTGCAAAATAAAAACCATTTACGATACTGTACAACAAAATGTTCCAAAAAATCAAAATATTTATTTACTGGTTCAATCATGATGAAAATTAATATCAACGTGGTGAAATGAATTTTATATAGCTTTAAGGTTGTTGCATTGAAATATTTAGATTTTCGGAAAAAACGCCCCTGATTATTTGAGCTAAATATTATTACTATCAATTAATATAAATAATGTTCATACTTGAAACGGCGAAAATTAAAAAAAAAAAGTTAGGTAATTTTCTATTCTGAATATGAATCTGCATCTTAAAAATATTTTCAAATTTGAAATGAAATTATTTTTTCCATTTATAAATAAATAAATAAATAAATTTATTCCCACACCTTAAATAAGGACGTACAGACAAAGTTCCATCCAAATAAAAAAAAAATGTGACATTCAACAAGTGAGAAATTAATTCTAACTGCGGACTGGAATGATACAAATTAATTTCAAAATTTTAGGAATTATTTAAAAAAAACTATGTTTTAACATATTTTTAATGTATGGAATAATTTAAAAATGATCAAATTGTATTCAAATCGTAGCAAAACGTATATAAGTTTAAAAACAACGTGAAAAAAATTGATTTCAATTCTATTTTCAGAAAGCTTTCCGATTTATTCCATCTTAATTTAAATTTAACGACATAAACATTGAACAAAAATTCCAACTGCTTTTTGGTGATAAGGCCCTCTACTTACAGAGCCAGTCTTTTTTGGATTTGTTTTGTGAGACTCTTATTGGAAAAAATAAAAATTACTCGCTTCTATAACAAATTTGCAACAAACATTGGAAAGATTTTAAAGATTCTAAATATTTCATTACTATAATCAAAGTATTTAATAACACAGTTCAACGAAAAATCAAATGTTTCTTGTCTCTGAGACGAGAATATGTGTTCCTAGTAGAATTTTGCCTGCTGAATCCGAATCCGGGTCTAGAATTGCTCCAAATGGTCCCAATTTTGAGATACACCCGTTTGAAATGTTAGTTTAGGCCAAAATTAGCTACTTTGTCGACTATTTTACAATAGAACTATTGAATAAACAAATAAACCAATACATGTATCTTAAAGTTCACGTTCTCCCCTTTCTGAAACACCCCTGGTTTTTAAAATTTGATTGTTTCTACGCATATTTATAGCCATTTTAAAATTATAATTTGACTTGCATGCAAGTTGGAAAAACTTGAAAGAGAACCAACTGAAAATATAATTTTAAAATGGCTATAAATATGCGTAGAAACAATCAAATTTTAAAAACCAGGGGTGTTTCAGAAAGGGGAAAACGTGAGCTTTAAGATACATGTATTGGTTTATTTGTTTATTCAATAGTTCTTTTGTAAAATAGTCGACAAAGTAGCTAATTTTGGCCTAAACTAACATTTCAAACGGGTGTATCTCAAAATTGGGACCATTTGGAGCAATTCTAGACCCGGATTCGGATTCAGCAGGCAAAATTCTACTGGGAACACATATACTCGTCTCAGAGACAAAATCTTGTTGGACTGTGTAATTATTTGCCAATCTGAGGCATTACTGAAAACCCTTGGGCAAATTAAGCACCAATATTGAGCTAAAAACATTATGGTTTTGAGGTCGCTGTTGAGAGTTGTTTGCATTGGAAAGTTCCAAAAAAATGTATGGATGAAGGCAAAATTTCCATTTTTTGTCTGTCTTTCATTCAATTATTTGCATGTTAATCAATTCAGCTTTTTAAAAAAATCCCTTTTATATGTTTTAGTACCAACAATTAAATGTTTATAAAACAGTCAAAGAAAAGAAACGACTGTTTACTTCAGATATGAGGCAGATCACAGATTAAAAAATAAATAATATAGTCGCGTTTGATAAATAAAATAATTCAAAATAAAATAATTAAATAATGTAAACAACTGTTGACATTGGCTGTCATATTAAAAAGTGGAGATTATATTGCATGGATTGTTTTAAGAGGCAGCTCGATTTTTTCAAGAGATCGTATCGACGTGCTACGATTTGGATGAAACTTTCAATAATTCAGAAGCTTAGTAATTTTTCAAAAGTTATCAAATTTCATTTTATTTTGTTTTTAAATTACGCACTGCACAATTTATATTTAGTGGAGCAATTCAAAAACCACGCGGACACTTCTCCCGATCAATTCCTTCCCCCCAATGTAGGCAATCGTTGACAACACAAAGTGTTCACGGAAACATTATCTTAAAAAAAAAAAAACAAAAAAATAGAAATTGTTTGAAAATTTCTAGATTATTTATAAATCGTCATTCCACCTTTGATTTTAAATCAAGAAAACCCGCGTATAATTGTTATTATAGGGTTCTCATGGGTCATTCTGACTTTTCTACTCATTTTGATTTAATATTAGCATTCTCGAGCAGACGGAAATAACTTTGGAATAACATTTTTTGATGTTTGAAAATACTAGGCCAATAACATTTTAAGTTATTTATAACAAGGTTTGTTATTCATCGTTATTAATTTTGTTATTGAATTGTTATTGTAATAACAGACTAATAACATTTTTAGTTATTATTCGAACAAATCTTTGTTATTATTCTTTGTTATTTTAACAACTAATCCGAACATACCAATAACAGTTGGAGTTATTCTTCCATAACAAAATTTGTTTTTCCAAAGTTGTTTTGGCTGTCAACCAATATCAGACCAATAACAAATTTTGTTATGATAACATAAACTATTATTAAACTCTTATGCCAAAATGGATTTTTCAAGAAGATTCCATAACAATTTCTGTTTTTTAACAATATTTGTTATTGAAATGGCATGAATTTTGTTATTACCGTCTGCCCGGTTTGTGAGGATCTTTCGTCTCTGACTTTTTTTCAGTCGGTCAACAAACTGCTGAGAAACAGTATAAAAAAAAAACACACTCTTAGAAATAGCATAGTAGAGGAATTTAGTAGCTAACCAAACTGGCTCTCCTTTCTCAGACAATATTTTTTGAGTACCTTGCGAAATGTAATCATTCGAGTGTTCTATTTCATTTAAATCATTTTCGAATAACAGATTATATTTTACTTTCATTTAACACAATAATAAAACTTTCATATGAACTTTTTATGAAGGTCACATTGTTACAATGTACTTCATTGACAACGATAATCAAAAACTTTTCCGATACCTACCTTATGAGCATTCATATAGAAATCAAAAAGTTGTTTATTGTTGCGTTCCATCCAAGTCCATGAAAAAAATCTGTTTCCCCCACATTGATCACTAAATTAGCTGGTTTAAGACATTTGCACCCTTAAAATTTATGTTTAGGAATTTTACTTCAATTTTAAATTCTCAACATTTTTTTTTCTTTTTTCACTTTTTTTCATCCAAACCCACCAAGGAAAATCATTTTCCATAAAATTGCCCACATGTCACGGAAAAATACTATTTTGCGTGTATCACTCTCATTATCTCCGTTTCTTTTCCTCCCCAATCACACTTAGAGAAGATGCTCTCTCGTTCTATCTATGCAAGCAGAACAAAACCAGAGAAAAAACGAAGAAACTGCCACCGTTTAGGCTAAATTAACTTAATTACCTCGTAAATCGCTGCCTTATGGTTTGCTATTTTCTTCATTTTTACGACCTCATAATAAACTCACTGCTTTTCCGTTCCGATTTCTCACAGTCGTGCAGCCTGTCTCCTTTTTGGTGAGCTCTGGAAAACTCGGGGTAGGGTTTACTTTCAGAACGAAAAATTACACACACACATAGTTTCAATGGTTACGGTTATTATTGTTTTCTCCACAATATGATTATTATTAGGCGTTTCATTCACCTTAAGTTTTCTCCCTCTGTGTTTCAGGTTTTAGTGAGCAGTTTGTTTTTCCTCAATTCGCAACCATGTTCATTAACCTTTACAAGCGAAGGAGTTCGACCGCTCTACGGGGGTGGGAACATAAATGGAACAAAAGAGATTAAGCTCAAACGCTGAAATTAAGGGACGCAGGACAAGCAACTTTTTTTGGCTTTCGTGTTTCGCGATTAAGCCTTTTTCCCTTTATTACATGCTATATGGTACAAGTTTAACGTGCTCAGTTTTTCCTTTTTTATTTACTTTAATGTATATATTCACAGTCTTTAGGTTTGTTCTGTCCTCTCCGTCTCTTTTCTCCACTTTGACTTTGTTCGTGTTCAGAGTTATCACTTGGCAAACTTTTCTTTTCCCTACTCTCACAACTTTTTTGCTGTTGCTTCTCGCGTGTCATTTAATTTTCAGACTTTTCTCGCAAAGAAGTTAATTTCCTGACACGCGTGTTTCCCCGAGCAGACGGAAATAACTTGGGAATAAGATTCTTTGTTATTTGAAAATACTAGGCGAATAACATTTTGTGTTATTTATAACAAGATTTGTTATTCGCCGTTATGATTTTTTTGTTATTGGAATGTTATTGTAATAACAAACTAATAACATATTACGTTATTCTTCGAACAAATCTTTGTTATTATTTTTTGTTATTTTAACAACTAATCCGATCATCCCAATAACATTTGGAGTTATTCTTCCATAACAACAAGTGTTATTTCCAAGTTGTTCTGGCTTTCAACCAATATCAGACCAATAACAAATTTTGTTATGATAACATTAACTGCTATTGAACTCTTATGCAAAAATGGATTTTTCAAGAATATTCCATAACACTTTCTGTTATTTTAACAGTATTTGTTATTGAAATGGCATGAATTTAGTTATTACCGTCTGTTCGGGTCACCCTTTTTTCGGTTTGTTTTTGTTACAAAAATAAATGCTTCTCTATCGCGACTTTCCGGTTCGAACTTTGTAGTAGCTTTATGGTTCTCACTCTTAAAGTTAAGCGGTTTGCAGTTATGATTAAGTTGTTATTAGTGTTGTTTTATTTTACATCAGCCCTAGCGTTATTCTAGCCTTAGCGTTTAGCGTCATATCAAACTATAGTGAGTTGCATGTGTTTTTTTTTTGTTATCAATACCTTACAAGCTAGTCTTATCCAAATATATATCACTTATTATCGATTGAGTTTTTCTTCCCAACTTTTCCTTTCGGCTTTGCTGTTTTGTTGTGTTGTGATTTAGTTTTTGTTTGTTCTGTTTGTCGTTTTGTTTTAGCTGTACAATTTTCAAACGTTTTATTATTTGATTTAATGTGAGTCATACAAATTGATGAAATGTAAGTTTGTTGAACAGATCAGATTTTGTTCAAAGTTTCCGCAAATTACACCGCAGAAGTGAATCATTTCTTGAAACGGCCATTCACTTAAAAAAAAATCCATTTTTTAACAAATTAGGCTGGTACCCTCTCCCCCCTTCATAGATGGCCCGAAAAATTAGGGGACAAAAAAAATATTTTTCGAAAAACTTTAAAACTTCAATAGAAATTTAAGTGCAATCAACTTAAATCAAAAAAATGCATTCCTTTGCGTTTGAAATAATTTTCAGCAAAATTGATTTTAAAATCATTTGTTTTTTTTTTACAAGTTTTGTTGTTGAGTTTACAAGGTTTTTTTTTTCGATAAAATTTTTATTTTCGTAATATCTTACATTTTTACAAAACTAATACGGCCGATGCAAATATTTTTCAAAGTTTTTGTCCCTCGGCTCTGGCCGTGGTCGAGGAGGGGGGGATAAAAAATATAAATGTTTAAATAACAAGCCATAGTTTCAACATTGTCTTGGAAAAAATGTTTTAAAATGCATTTTACACTAGTGCAGTTGTTTTTCAATCATTAGTTTTCAAAAAATGTAAGATTTGACGAAAACAAAAATTTGAGCAAAAAAAAAACTTTTTGCGATAATAAAAATGGAAAATTTTCAAAAATTCAAATGATTTTAAAATCAACGCAAACATGCAAAAAAAGATTTAAATTGCATTTTAAATTGATTTCAGCTAATTGAAAAAAAATATTTTTTTTTTGCCCCCTGATATTTCGGGCCGACTTTGAACGGGGAGGGGGAGACAAAAACTTTAAATAAATTTTTTTACCAGCCTAACTAAATTTGTCCAAACATGAAACAAATCGGCAATAAGAGTTTTAAAGAGAAATGAAATATTTTTTTCATGAAAACAAACAATCAAAAAACTTTCTTGTGGCTTACATGTGATAAATGATGGCAGGCATAAATTTATGACAAAAGGATGAAAGACAAAAGGATGAATAAACATGGTTTTACTGAGCATAATGTCTCAGTTCAACAAATAATAAATACAGTCAAACCTCTTTTTACGCGACCTCCTTTTGCGCGAATTTTTTTTTACGCGGTTTTTTTTACGCGAAGAATTCAAAATAACGCGAACTCAATTTACGCGAAAATTTCAAAATAACGCGGTCCGATTTTAAACTGTCGGAAGTCTTAACCATTATGGTCATATCTTCCTTTTCAACAGCGACCCCAATCAGGGTTTTTACCATCAGTAGCTTCGGTATACTCTGCATCATATTGGGATGTTCTGGACAACTAAGAACATCCGGAAGTCACGTTTAGAATAACTATCTGTTCAACGGGTGTTTGTACCGGTGTATTCACCATCGATATAGCTTCAGGTAGCTTCAGTGAGCCACGATGGACTCTTTGCGATCTGTTAGAATGTACGAGGTCATCCAGGAACTCCCGGAAGTCATGGCCTGGATATCTACCTGATCAACGGGAGTCTATATGGCTATATTAACCATCGGTATAGCTTCAGGTAGCTTCAGCGGACCACGATGGACACTCTGCGGCATTTTGGATTGTTTTGGGTCATCCAGGAACTCCCGGAAGTCATGGCCTGGATATCTACCTGATCAACGGGGGTCTGTATGGCTATATTAACCATCGGTATAGCTTCAGGTAGCTTCAGTGAGCCACGATGGGCTCTCTGCGATCTGTTAGAATGAACGATGTCATCCAGTAACTCCCGGATGTCATGGCCTGGATATCTACCTGATCAACGGGAGTGTATATGGCTATATTAACCATCGGTATAGCTGCAGGTAGCTTCAGTGAGCCACGATGGACACTCTGCGGCATGTTGGATTGTTTTAGGTCATCCAGGAACTCCCGGAAGTCATGGCCTGGATATCTACCTGATCAACGGGGGTCTGTATGGCTATATTAACCATCGGTATAGCTTCAGGTAGCTTCAGTGAGCCACGATGGACTCTCTGCGATCTGTTAGAATGTACGAGGTCATCCAGGAACTCCCGGAAGTCATGGCCTGGATATCTACCTGACAAAGGGGGTCTGTATGGTTATATCAACCATCGGTGTAGCTTCAGATAGCTTCAGTGGACCACGATGGACACTCTGCGGCATGTTGGATTGTTTAGGGTCATCCAGGAACTCCCGGAAGTCATGAACTGGATATCTAATTGATCAAAGGAGGTCTATATGGCTATATTATCCATCGGTATACCTGCAGGTAGCTTCAGTGGCCCACGATGGACGATTTGTGACATGTTAGATTGTGTTGAGACATCCAGGAACTCGTCCTCAAATGCAAATGCTAATTCTAATGGGAAATTTATGCGTTGATCAGGAAAATATCCAGGCCAGGACTCCCGGGAGTTCCTGGATGGCCCAAAACAATCCAACATGCCACAGAATGCCCATCGTGGTCCACTGAAGCTATACCGATGGTTAATTCACCCATATAGACCCCCGTTGATCCGGTAGATATCCAGGCCATGACTTCCGGGAGTTCCTGGATGACCCAAAACAATCCAACATGCCACAGGATGTCCATCGTGGTTCACTGAAGCTATCTGAAGCTATACCGATGGTTAATTCACCCATATAGACCCCCGTTGATCAGGTAGATATCCAGGCCATGACTTCCGGGAGTTCCTGGATGACCCTGAACAATCCAACATGCCGCAGAGTGTCCATCGTGGTCCACTGAAGCTATCTGAAGCTATACCGATGGTTAATATAGCCTTATAGACTCCCGTTGATCAGGTAGATATCCAGGCCATGACTTCCGGGAGTTCCTGGATGACCCAAAACAATCCAACATGCCGCAGAGTGTCCATCGTGGTCCACTGAAGCTACCTGAAGCTATACCGATGGTTAATATAGCCATATAGACTCCCGTTGATCAGGTAGATATCCTGGCCATGACTTCCGGGAGTTCCTGGATGACCCTAATCAATCCAACATGCCGCAGAGTGTCCATCGTGGTCCACTGAAGCTATCTGAAGCTATACCGATGGTTAATATAGCCTTATAGACCCTCGTTGATCAGGTAGATATCCAGGCCATAACATCCGGGAGTTCCTGGATGACCCAAAACAATCCAACATGCCGCAGAGTGTCCATCGTGGTCCACTGAAGCTACCTGAAGCTATACCGATGGTTAATATAGCCATATAGACTCCCGTTGATCAGGTAGATATCCAGGCCATGACTTCCGGGAGTTCCTGGATGACCCTAATCAATCCAACATGCCGCAGAGTGTCCATCGTGGTCCACTGAAGCTACCTGAAGCTATACCGATGGTTAATATAGCCATATAGACCCCCGTTGATCCGGTAGATATCCAGGCCATAACATCCGGGAGTTCCTGGATGACCCAAAACAATCCAACATGCCGCAGAGTGTCCATCGTGGTCCACTGAAGCTACCTGAAGCTATACCGATGGTTAATATAGCCATATAGACTCCCGTTGATCAGGTAGATATCCAGGCCATGACTTCCGGGAGTTCCTGGATGACCCTAATCAATCCAACATGCCGCAGAGTGTCCATCGTGGTCCACTGAAGCTAATTGAAGCTATACCGATGGTTAATATAGCCATATAGACCCCCGTTGATCCGGTAGATATCCAGGCCATAACATCCGGGAGTTCCTGGATGACCCAAAACAATCCAACATGCCGCAGAGTGTCCATCGTGGTCCACTGAAGCTATCTGAAGCTATACCGATGGTTAATATAGCCTTATAGACTCCCGTTGATCAGGTAGATATCCAGGCCATGACTTCCGGGAGTTTCTGGATGACCCAAAACAATCCAACATGCCGCAGAGTGTCTACGTGGTCCACTGAAGCTACCTGAAGCTATACCGATGGTTAATATAGCCATATAGACCCCCGTTGATCCGGTAGATATCCAGGCCATAACATCCGGGAGTTCCTGGATGACCCAAAACAATCCAACATGCCGCAGAGTGTCCATCGTGGTCCACTGAAGCTACCTGAAGCTATACCGATGGTTAATATAGCCATATAGACCCCCGTTGATCCGGTAGATATCCAGGCCATAACATCCGGGAGTTCCTGGATGACCCAAAACAATCCAACATGCCGCAGAGTGTCCATCGTGGTCCACTGAAGCTACCTGAAGCTATACCGATGGTTAATATAGCCTTATAGACCCTCGTTGATCCGCTAGATATCCAGGCCATAACATCCGGGAGTTCCTGGATGACCCAAAACAATCCAACATGCCGCAGAGTGTCCATCGTGGTCCACTGAAGCTACCTGAAGCTATACCGATGGTTAATATAGCCATATAGACTCCCGTTGATCAGGTAGATATCCTGGCCATGACTTCCGGGAGTTCCTGGATGACCCTAATCAATCCAACATGCCGCAGAGTGTCCATCGTGGTCCACTGAAGCTATCTGAAGCTATACGGATGGTTAATTCACCCATACAGATCGCCGTTGATCAGGTAGATATCCTGGCCATGACTTCCGGGAGTTCCTGGATGATCCAAAACAATCCAACATGCCACAGAGTGTCCACCGTGGTCTTCTGAAGCTACCTGAAGCTATACCGCTGGTTAATATGGACATACAGACCCCCGTTGACAGGTAGATATCCAGGCCATAACTTCCGGGAGTTCTTGGATGACCTAGTACATTCTAACAGATCACAAGGTAACCATCGTAGGTCACGGAAGCTACCTGCAATTATTACGATGGTGGATACACTGGTACAGATCCTTGTTAAACAGGTAGATAATCAGTTCATTACTTCCGGAAGTTCTTGGATAACCCAGAACATCCCAACCTGCTGTAGAATATACAGCGCAGGTCACTGAAGCTATTTTGAATAACCTGAAATTACATTATTTTTATTAAAAAAATATAATACTTTATAAAACAAAAAAATACTGAAAACTCTTTTTACGCGAGCAATTCAAAATAGCGCGAACTCTTTTTACGCGAAAAATTCAAAATAGCGCGAATTTTTTTTACGCGATTTTTTTTTTACGCGAGAACCAAAATTCGCGTAAAAAGAGGTTTGACTGTAATTGTCTCATAAAACTTTATAATTGAAAAAAAAAAGATTAAGATTTAACTAATTAAAAAGTCATATTCTGGAATACAGACTTTATTTTTTTAAATTATTTCTGAAAAATGGAATGTAATGCAAAAATTTACAAAAATATTACTGATTTAAGAATAAATTATTTCAAAAAAAATAAATAAACTCTCAGAAAACATACAGAACTAAGAATTTCTAAAACAAATCAGAAAATTATTTGTTTTTTTTTCAAACTGTGCTTAAGTTTAGACTTACTGAATCAACATATTACTAAAACAAGAATCAATAAATGTAAAAAAAAATCCATCAGAAATATTAGACAATTAGAGAGTCAGGAATTAAAATAGATGAACATATTACTAAGCATTTCTTCCAAATATGTCTTTTTCATTTTTTAAAGAACTTATTGTATATGAAGGAATTTAAAAAATCAGACGGAAAATATTACTGGAAAATAGACAAATACTTTTCAAAATTTCATAAATCTTCTCAAAGGACTATTTCTGTTTGAAAGATAGAAAGTGTAAAAAAATACTGAAATAAATTCTTAATAATATTATTTCTTTAAACCTTATTCTCACTCCTTTTTTTCAAGCCTTTTGTCTTTTTGAGATTATATCTCGCAAGCGTATTCAATCAACATGAATCAAGCGATTTGAAAATGTATATATATTTTGAATACAAATTTTGTTTGATTTCCCTGAGCAACTTGAAATATCATATGTAATTATTTTAAGATTTTCAAAATCAAAATTTCAATCGTATTTTTTTTAGTAAACCACGGCCAAAATGGATGCAAATTGGGTCATATTTCAGGAAATTGACAAAGTCTCTCAAAAAAAGCCAAACCATCAAACCCATTTTTAATTTAAATTTTTTCTCTCCAATGCTTTTTGATTGATAAAGATTTATTGGATATGAAATTTATCAAATTTTAAAAAAGAAGACTCCTAGATATGGGAAAAAAATTTGGTTTCAACAGTTCAAAAATTTATGTTATTAAAATTAATGTTATTCAAATATAAAGATAATGCCTTTTTACTTAAACTTGCTGAAAATTTTCCAACTGTCCAGGAACATTTAAATATACAGAAAAAAACATATTTGAAATTTGACTTTCCTCAATTTAGATCACTTAAAAAAGGCAAAAAAAAAAATAAAAAAATTGTTTTATATTTTGCCTTTCATTCCAAAAAGAATATTGATTTTAAAAAATCTAGCAACAAACAGTCATGAAAAACTAAATTGTGTGGTGTGTTCATGAGTTTACGGGGGAGAGTGTTGGCGATCTAACACAAACGTTACCACACAATATTCCAAATAAGCTTATAAATTTAGAAAAATTTAAGACATATAACTAATTTTTAATAACAAAACATTAAATTTAATATTCAATCGGTCGCAAACTGTTTAAACAAATTAATGTGCTTGATTTAAATTTCCGTCCAATAACTTATCCAAAATTGCATTCGTTTAAATGTTCACAATCACATTACAAAAATAGAAGACTAAGTTTATTAAAGCCAACTTTTCAGGAAAACCTTGGATCACTTTGCACTCTTCGACAAAATCGTAACACGTCAACAGCGAACCTAACCCTTAACCGAATTGAGCCAGTGGTCACTCTGGATTTTTCAAAATTTCCCATTTTTTGTCACCCTAATGATTACTCAAATGAAGTTTAAAAAAAACCATCATATAAGGATGAATGACTAAAAAATTAACATATTATTTTTTTTTCTTCGACAAGTTTTTAACTTCAAAGCATTGCGAAAAATTTCGCGAATGTAAACTATTCGAAATGAAACACAAACTTTTTTCACAAAAGGTTGACACACTAGCGTGTCCCAAAAAAACACGAAGTCGAGGAATTCAATGTGCTCAGTTCTCAAATGATAGAAAATCATGTTAGAAACAACTCTCTCATACATGAAAACTTTCGGAAAAATCGTTTTCCACGTTCTCTGGGTATTTTTTTGAAAAAAGTCAGTTTTTTCGACAATTTCACAAAATCTGCTTAGAAAAAATGGAAAATTTTGAAATTTCAAATAGCCTATATCATTAAATGATGGTCTGTGGTCCAATAAACAAGTTAATGTATCGATTTGGTTTTTTAAACCCTTGTTTTCACTTTCCCGGTAGCTTTTATGTCGACAAATATGAGTTTTTGCTTTACCTTTTTTTAATCTTTTCCCTCGGTATTGAACATAAAAATTTCCTCATATGTGAAAATACATGCATCGTGTAGGAAATTTTCCACCAAAGATTTTCGTCTAAGCAACTTTGAAGTTTCATCAATTCTGAGCTGAGATATTCCAGTTTTTGTGAAGAAAGAATATTGAATATTTGAAAAAAAATTTAAGCCTAATTTGATGTGCGGCTATATCGCATCTGTTTTTAAACATAATAGGCTCATCCTCTAATACTAAGGCCACCTGGTGTTGTTTTCTCATGGCACACTACGTGCTAAATCAATGATTTACTTTTAGTAAATAACTCATATTTAGAGCATTTTGCATTTAAACCAATCGATGCACGTTTTCTGTGTTTCCATGGATACAAATAAACAAATCACAAATATAAGGTTCGATTGTACGCATTTCCGTGATCTAAACAACAACGTAACGTTTACACTCCCTTCTTTTAACTCCTGTTGATAAATCCGATGTTTAGGTAAATTAAAAATAACACTAAGTATTTAGAATTTATTCTATAGGGATCCATCCATTATTCACGAAGACATTTTTGTTAATCTCAGCTCCCTACCCTTCTCGTGGTCAATTGTCCATAAAAAAACTTTTTTGTATGGAGCGTGGACAAATGCCATCCCCGTACAATCGAACCATATATTTCGATGCCTATGTGCTCTCTTGTAATATGCTTACTGGTTTTCCTATCTAGCACAGAGGCATCGATTTGTTTTTTGTTTATTTCCAGACTTTTTTTTTGATTAGGTCCTATAAACATATGAAACACATCAGCTTATAGGACCTTTTCAAAAAAAAACTCTAGATTTGTATCCATGGAAACACAGAAAACGTGCATCAATTGGTTTAAATGCAAAATGCAAAATATGAGTTATTTACTAAAAGTAATTCATTGATTAAGCACGTAGTGTGCCATGAGAAAACAACACCAGGTGGCCATAATATTAGAGGATGAGCCAATTATGTTTAAAAACAGATACGATATAGCCGCACTTCAAATTAGGCTTAAATTTTTCTTAATATTGTATGCCAATGATGATTAAATTCAACATTTTCAGATATTCAATATTCTTTCTTCACAAAAACTTGAATATCTCAGCTCAGAGTTGATGAAACTTCAAAGCAAGGGTCCTGATTTTTGGTTCAATGAACAGAAACCACTCACTCATCGCCTATCCAGTCGTCGCCTATTCTAACCCGCTAGCATTCATGAGCGAATGATACTCGCAAGCAGCCAGCGAGTGGCCCGAACTGTTCACTCAGCGAACAAATACATCGTGAAAATTTTTACCTACTCCGTCGCTCGACGACACTCACACACTACCATGCTCAGCGAAGAGCCATTCTCACAAAATGCCAGCGCGGCAGTCTTTTTGTCTTCACGCCCTCAGTTTGTCATCAATTTGATTTTTTCTTGGTGGAAGTTTCTTTGAATGGTGTCTATAATGTTATGAAATCACAATAAATGCACAATTTAATTGATAACATTGATTTTAAGCAACCCAAATCAATGAGTATAACGCAGCGCATCAGAGAAAAAATGTTTTCAGTTCAGAGTGATCGGTGACGTTCGGCCTGCCAGAGCCGTTCGGAGACTGAGCCGATCAGAGAGAGAAGGAGAGTAGAAGCGAGAGTGTTCGGGAGCGAATGGTGAGAAAGTGACAAACAGTAGTAATTCATCAGGGCAGTATCGCGTCGCCTGCTATTTGTGCTCGCGAATGGAGTGGTTGATTTTGAAAAATCAGGACCCTTGCTTCAAAGTTGCTTAGACGAAAATCTTTGGCGGAAAATTTACTACAAGATGCATGTATTTTCACATATGAGGAAATTTTTGTGTTCAATACCGAGGGAAAAGATTAAAAAAAGGTAAAGCAAAAACTCATATTTGTCGACATAAAAGCTACCGGGAAAGTGAAAACAAGGGTTAAAAAGCCAAATCGATACATTAACTTGTTTATTGGACCACAGACCATCATTTAATGATATAGGCTATTTGAAATTTCAAAATTTTCCATTTTTTCTAAGCAGATTTTGTGAAATTGTCGAAAAAACTGACTTTTTTAAAAAAAAAATGCCCAGGGAACGTGGTAAACAATTTTTCCGAAAGTTTTCATGTATGAGAGAGTTGTTTCTAACATGATGTTCTATCATTTGAGAACTGAGCACATTGAATTCCTCGACTTCGTGTTTTTTTGGGACACGCTATTGACACACATTAAATCAAATCACATTTGTTAGTTAAAATTAAGATCCCTTAGTATATTTCGTTTTCAGCTTAATCTACCTTCAAAAGTTTAATACTTACATCGTTTCTTGCCTTTCTGGCTACACTGCTTTGTTTGAAATAAAATTCCCGAAAAAAATTGCTTCTCAGTTTATCCGAAGTATTCCCTCCCTTTCTTTATAAAACACCCAAATAATGTCCCTCCCTACCCTAGCAGATCACCCTAGCCGCCGTCCACCGTGTTAGAGCTTGTCCAGCAGGTTGGACACCAGCAGTGGTGCCAACCCTTCGGAATTCGGTCCCAGCTGTCCTTCGGGTGGTCCTTTCGTCTTGTGGCGAGTTTTGGGCCACTTTTTGTGCTTGCCCGAGGAGGAACTCTTCGTCGATTTCGATTTCGAGGAGGTCGGGGTCGAAGCTTGGGAGGGCTTGGGGACTATCTTACAGGCCTTGAGCGATCCGGGGAGGTGCTCGGACCGGTTGCAGTGCGGGCTGCGCAGGATTCGTATGCTAATGTCCGGCTCGACGCCGGAGGTGGTCGATTGGCTGGTGAGGGAGGAGTCCACGGTGGTGGAGCAGGAGATCTGTGGAGAAGAAGAAGGGCAAGTTTTAAGGAGCAATCCCTCAAAAAGTACTAAAAGAGCAAAAAAAACACTATTTTCAAATTGATTAATTTCGGTCATGTTCCGGGCTCGTTCCAAAAGATACAAATCCAATCAACGCAATTGAATTTCGCATCGAAAGAGTTACGCCAAGTCGAGGAAGCGCGAAGAGCGTATGTACTTCAATTCACTTTAGCTTCATTGGCGCGTTTCCTTGGTTGTGACGAAGAGAAGAGATTTTCATTTTATTATTCCATACTCGGTGCCATGAATCACTCACGAGAAGTCGATCGCAGACTGACTGCATCTTGTCATGGTGTACTGCTGAGTGGGTGGGAGTGGGGTGGTGGTAGTAAATCATTCAGTTACCCACCCACCAAGAGTAGAATGACAGTTGGGAAGTTGGAAAAATATAAGGAAAAAGGGAAATTTGTATCGATTTCTTTGAAATGTTGTTTAAAAAAATGTGAATTGTAACAATTGGAAATTAGAAAATAAATATATTCGAATTGATTTTCAACCCTGTTTTCCCAAAAATACAGCATGGCGCCACCCTTAAAAGTAAACGAAACCCCCCGAATAAAAAACAAATCACGGTCACTTACGCAATCTTTTCCGGAGCCGGCAACTGGGGCGTTCCCATCCTTCGGAGATCCTGCTGTACTACTGTACGAACTACCCACGCTGCTTCCACCAGCAGGACTGCTACTGCTGCTCCCGGTGTCGTATATCATTGCTCGGTTCCTCAGCTCGTGCTTTATGCTCCAATCACGGAGATAGATATCGGTCTGTATCGGAATGCCACCGCTCGATAAGCGCACTATGAATTGCCATCTGGGGGAAAGAAATTGAGGAGGAACAAGAACAGAAGAGAATAAGCAATTTTATCGGTTTGGCACATCACTACTATTGCTATGAAAAGATGACTCTTCTTGATGCAGATACTAGAAGAACCTGGCTTGGGATTGTTTTATTGGGAACAAGCGATATAGAAAATCTTTTGGCGTTGTACCTTATTTGGACCTAGAACCAAATTATGTTTTATTAGAAGAATTCGATTTGTACTTAGCAAGTGTTCCATGTTCTTTGTTACCGAAAAAAATGTGTCAAAAAATCTTTTTCAAAAATTTCACATTTATCTCTACAACACATCCGAAGACACGTACGGCAAAATAACTTCATGCTTCGTAATCTTAGCAATTCTATATTTCTGGGAAAACTTTTGTCCGCATTTCCAGCGTTCGAATGCTTCCGGTTGCTGCTGCTGTTAGTTACAGAACTGGCAAGCAGAGGTGCACGACGGTGCAACCGAGCTTGACGAGCTGCAGCTGCTTCAACTTGAGGATGATTTTTCTGCGAAAAGTAATTCGTGAAGTTACAGCACATTGTTACCAAATCGACGTGATCATGCTATCTTGTCGTGCACACCCTATTTACGTTCAGATAGCAAAGCATACAATAACAAATAACTACGTTTTCTCAAACTGATTGTTTTGTACATTCTCCCGAAATTTGGTTGAAACTGGTTGCCAGAGTCCAGAGTTAGAATCAAAGTATAAACAGTATACCTGCATGCACATGTGACAAAACGGCATCGACTGAAATTCCCTTTGGCAAGAAGTCAAACTGGTGTGTAAAGATAGCACGATCTGATCGAACATACACTGCATATAAAAAATTGCACAAGGTTTTTACGTTTTTCGTTAAATATCTAAGCATTGAAATCGAGTTTTGGATGTCGTTGAATTGCCGCACAAATCAAGAGCTATCAGAAAAACCAATAAAATTTAGTAGTTTATTTAAGAAAACCGTAGCAAATTCCAACTTTTCATGAAATCCTAACACGTAGCCTTATGGGTGGAACAAATTTGACTTGCGTTTATCTCGGCTTGCTGTTTTTACATACGGGCAATGAAGGTCAAACGGTGATGCAAAATGGCGTTCTCAACCAAAAATGCATGTGCGTCAAGATAGCACGATCACGATGAAATCGATAAGGTGCCATCCAGGATGAGAGTTTTGATGATGGACTTCTATTCGGACTTTTTTTCTTTTTTCACCAGCAGAATAATAGAAACTGAGGTAAGGCTATAATGCTGCTCGAAGAATTAACTTTTCATAAGAACTTCGTAAACCCATCTTCGTGTATACTTATCGACTCAGAATTTAAATTTGAACAAATGTCGTTGTGTGTATGTGTGTGTGTATGTATGTATGTGAACAACAGACTAGCTCATGTTTCTCGGCACTGGCTGAACCGATTTGACCTTTTCGACTTGGTTTAGAGTCCCATAGATCGAGTTTTATACAAATTGAAGTTTCGATAAGTACCGTCAGTGGGGGTGACTATGGGTCAAAAAACGATACACCACTCGTAATTTCTTGATAACAAAAACAATTTTAATAAAATCAAAAAAAATTTAACGCAGAACTATTCTTAGATAGTTTACTGAAATTTTCCCGAAATATGGTGGCATTTGATCAACTCTACCTTAAATGCCAATCGTTTGAAATGAAAGTAAAATTAAGCTCAAATACAACAATATGGTAAAAACAGGTCATCCAACAGTGTTTCTTGTTCGAGGGATTCGTATTGACATGCTACAATGTTTGAAGTAGAGATTTTCAAACATTTAGGTACTTTTCGAGCAATTCCAGCAAAAATATTAAAAAGTTGATTTTTCGAGACGAAATTTTTGGCCAAAAACGTACCTCAACTTTAGACAGCTGCCAAAATGACAGGATTTGTTGTATGAACGAGATTTTTTCAATCATCTTAAGATGTCCCCTACACAACACTTTTAACAGAATTTAGTTTCATTGAGAAGAACCTGAGAAATTTTCAAATCCGTAAAAAAACACATTGACCCAATCTCCCCCCTTAGACCCAATGTCACCCCCACTGACGGTACACTCAGAACTGGGCATCGGCATACGAGAGGATAAAGAGCACGGTTCGGTAGTAAAATGGTACTGTGTGCGGACGGAGAGGATAAATCCCGAAATTACCGAGAGTACTTTACTCATGGGTTCATTTCCCAAAAAAGTTCATCTATAAAAAAAAGTACCTGTACCGAGACTCGAACACAAGACCTTCGGCTTTTTGAACCGTGCCTTTGCCGTTTGGGTCACCATGGTTCGGTGACTAAGTGGCGTTCATTTGTCCGTTTAAGCCACTCTATAGGATGAACTGTTTCAATGAACGAATGAACACGCGAGAGGTCTTCACTCACGCAAAATAGTACTTTCCTCACGTTTCTTTTCGGGAGGACTATCCCCTCGTTTTTTAATTTTGGGTGTAGTTAAAAAGATATTCATAAAAATGTGTTTCGTCATACGTCAACGAGTCCAAAACATTGAAGATCTGGCAACCCTGTCTGGCAGAAAAATAAGTTGAATTTTGGAATGTTGAAAATTTGGTAGGTTGAATATTACCTCTTTTTTTGAGTAATATTACATAAAAAATGTGTAAAAATGTGAACCTGATGAATATTCATCATTTTCTGGGGTAAAATTAATAATTTTTTTTGACACAAAATCTGTCACCATTTCCTGATGGATATTACCATAACCATTTTTCTGTGCATGTTGGTGCTTTTTATTTCAGATCTAAAATAATTCAAACGAAATTTGTGTTCAAACACTCCAAACCCATCATATCAGCCATTGTTGGTAAAGAGTGTGGAAGGCACCAAATACTTTGGCTAAAAAAAATAAGGGGCCAATGCTTTCTTAAAATCTTAAAAATTTCAATCGAATTCGACTTGCATACATAAAACATAAAATATAAAAACAATATAAAATTCATTTTTGATATTTATTTTGAGCGGTGTTGTTTAAGTGTCAAACAACCAGCTCTCAGCAACTACAATTATCACGCCTGCATATTCATGCCCAGAATACAACTGCTCTTCTCTCTGTATTGATACACTCAGCGCCAAACATAGCCGAATACGTTTTTTTTCTGTATACTCTCGCGTGTGACATTCTCCTTTTCTCTCTCATTCCCGCTTTCACGATCATCGCACCGCAACAACGTTCCGCCACAAAAGCCGTCATAAAACCAATTTGCAAGCGCAGTTTTACGGAACGTCATGCGTGGTCGGCTCCTAATCTCCGTCTCGCGTTTTTTCATTTTAGGTTTCGGAGAGATTAAGAGATTCGGCGGTGAGAGTGCAAAGTCGAGGAAAAGGGGAGGAGTAATAGACCAGTTCTCTTAGATTTCGGTCATTCGATTTTTTTGTATTTTTTAATCCGACTGAAACTTTTTTGGTGCCTTCGGTATGCCCAAAGATGCCATTTTGCATCATTAGTTTGTCCATATAATTTTCCATACAAATTTGGCAGTTGTCCATACAAAAATGATTTATGAAAATCCAAAAATCTGTATCCTTTGAAAGAATTTTTTGATCGATTTGTTGTCTTCGGCAAAGTTGTAGGTATGGATATGGACCATACTGAAAAAAATGATACACGGTAAAAAAAAATTTGGTGATTTTTGTTTAACTTTTTGTCACTAAAACTTGATTTGCAAAAAAACACTATTTTTATTTTTTTTAAATTTTTTGGTTTGTTTTAGAGGACAACAAATGCCATCTTTTCAGAAATTTGCAGGTTGTGGAAAAAATCTTTGACCGAGTTATGATTTTTTAAATCAATACTGATTTTTTCAAAAAAATCGAAATATCGGTCGCAAAATTTTTTAACTTCATTTTTCGATGTAAAATCTAATTTGCAATCAAAAAGTACTCCAGTGAAATTTTGATAAAGTGCACCGTTTTCACGTTAAATTCTTTTTAGGGTAACTTTTTTGAAAATAGTCGCAGTTTTTCTTTTTTTTAAATTAGTGCACATGTTTGCCCACTTTTGAAAAAAGTATTTTATAAAAGCTGAGAAAACTCTCTAAATTTTTCCTTTCTGAACTTTGTTGATACGACCCTTAGTTGATGAGATATTGCCATGCAAAGGCTTAAAAACATGAAAATTTATGTTTTCCAAGTCTCACCCAAACAACCCACCATTTTCTAACGTCGATATGTCAGCAACTAATGGTTCGATTTTCAATGTTAAAATATGAAACATTCGTAAAATTTTTCGATCTTTTCAAAACAATATTTTCGAAAAATTTAAATCAAGACTAACATTTCATGAGGGCCAAACATTCAATATTACGCACTTTTAAAATGTTAGTCTTGGTTTAAAAATTTTGAAAGTATTTTTTTCGAAAAGATCGGAAAATTTCACGAATGTTTCATATTTTATTATTGAAAATCGGACCATTAGTTGCTGAGATTTCGACATTAAAAAATGTTGGGTTGTTTGGGTGAGACTTGGAAAACCTCGACGTTCCTGTTTTTAAACCTTTGCATGGCAATATCTCAGAAACTAAGGGTCGTATCAACAAAGTTCAAAAAGGCAAATTATAGAGAATTTTCTCAGCTTTTCAAAAATATTTTTTTCAGAAATGGGCATGTGCACTAATTTAAAAAAATGAAATACTGTGACTATTTTCAAAACAGTCACCTAATTATGGCTTTAACTTAAAAACGGTGCAATTTATCAAAATTTCACTAAATTACTTTTTGATTGCAAATTTTAACATTGAAAAATGAAGTTGAAAAGTTTTTGCGACCAATATTTCAATTTTTTGAAATAATCAGTATTGATTAAAAAATTCATAACTCATTCAAGGGTTTTTTGCACAACCTGTAAATTTCTGAAAAGTTGGCATTTGATGTCCTCTAAAACATATAAAAAAAAAAAATTAAAATAGAGTTTTTCGGCAAATCAAGTTTTAGTGACAAAAAGTTAAATAAAAAATCACCAATTTTTTTACCGTGTATTATTTTTTTCCAGTGTAGTCCTTATCCATACCTACAACTTTGCCCAAGACACCAAATCGATCAAAAATTTCCTTCAAAAAATACAGATTTTTGAATTTTCATACATCATTTTTGTATGGATAGCTGCCAAATTTGTATGGAAAATTATATGGACAAACTTATGATGAAAACAAACTTGCTTCTTTGGGCATACCGAAGGCACCAAAAAAAAATTCAGCCGGATTAAAAAATACAAAAATTAAAATTGAAGAAAAAAGACCGATTTCGTAGAGAATTGCTCTATAGAGAGAGATCACGAGACTCAAGAAGAGATCTCACAAGCTATCGTGACGATCGCTATACTCTCTGATGTTTTTGGTGCAGAGATAATCTAATGATAGCTTTTTTTTATCACTCATTTGCAACAATTATTTCGAGCATGATTGAACCAGTTAAAAGTATTAGATATTTTGTTGAATTTTTATGTATACTATTGGAATATTATTCATTGAACAACAGTCTTTTCGAGTTTCTTTAAGTATACAATTTGTAAAACAAAATTAAGCTATAACAACTTCAAACAAAAAATAATGTATTCATTTTTTCATTTTTTGAATACATACCGTCAGTGGGGGTCAAAAAACAATACACCTTTAGGCGTCATCCATAAAGTACGTCACGCTCTAGGGGGGGAGGGAGGGGTTGTCGCAAGTGTGACAAAATGTGACATGGGGGAAAGGGGGGTACGTGAGACTGTGACGTCACGCTAGACTATTTCTTAAATACTGAAATTTCAGTCTTAAAATATAGATAAAAAAAAGTTTCATGTTTGATAAACTATACTTATAAACCAAACACGATTCAAGGCTTTAAAAACAGAGTTTTTGATGATGTTATTTGATTAAATCATCAGATCTATAAAAATCAAAACAAAACCTGTAAAAATTAAAAACTTTGTCGATTGAACTCCGAATATATAAATAATCTTTTTTATAAATAATGCTTAAATTGTACAAAATTAAACAAGATTGTGGGGGGGGGGGGTCCGACCAAACGTAACGTATTTTTCGAGGGGGTCGGAGCCAGCGTGACAAAGTGTGACATAGGAGGGGAGGGGGGATTAATTTTGGACGATTTTAGCTTGTCATACTTTATGGATGACGCCTTTCGTAATTTCTTAATAACAAAAACAATTTAAAAAACATTGGAAATCTTTTAACGTAGAATTATTCATAGATAGTTTACTTACTTTTATCCAACATATTTTTTGACAAAGCGAAAACAGTTGAAATTGTGGTGAGACTTTTCTTGTTTTGGCCGTCCTAGTTATTATATATAAAATTATAATTTGAACTTTTTTAATGATATAAAATTCTTTAAAAAACTACACAACTCGCATTTTTCAAGTTTATGTCCATAATTAAACGCTTCAGTTTCGTCAAGTATGATAGATGTGGGCTATCTGAGCACGCTTTGATCGATAAATTCTTGCCAATAAATAGAATTGAAAATCACGGGTAAAAATGCTATGGAACCAACTTTGTATGGTACCCCACCTGACGCATGTGATTGCACATGGCTGCTTCAGTTGATTAAATGGCATTAATAACCGAAATTTTCAATTTTATTTATATGCAAGAAATTAACAAAAAAACAGTTCTGTCAATTGGAGCGTGTTCAGGGAGCCCAAATGTATTTCAACGCATCAATATCTGGAAAGTAAGAGTTAAACACATGCGTGTAAAGGAGAGTTTACATTCTGTGCTATAAATGTTTGGATTGTTGCAATAAAAAAAAGTTGTTATGCTGGTGATGGATAATATAGTACATGTTAGTTTAGTTTAATTTGATTAACTTTCAACAGTATAATTTTAATTATTAGCAATTTTCATTCCTGGAACAACAACAACGAAAACATCCAACCCACCAGTTAGGTTGGAAAACTAATGAATCAAATAAATTTTGCAACATGCCTTGCTGATCGATGTTCGTGTTCCAGTCTCTGTCCAGCTCCAGGATTAGCACTGAAGCCCCAATGAATTGACTCATTAAACTAAATACAGCAATAGAAACTGCCTGAATGCCCGCTAGTAATCGATATTACCCAGGTGAATCCTGTGCATCCATTGCATCACTGCCCGGTACTTCCTATCGATTGAATGGATAAATTGTTGCAAATTATGTAACACATCACAATCTCGGAATAACACCCCCACCCACTGACAACAATAGATATTCATAAGGCGACGACGACGACGACGACAGCAAAAGGTCGCCGTAATTACGCCCTCCGATGGGCATTGCGTCTTACTGCGTAGGGATGAGACTCACCTTAGTACGAGCTGGTGGAGACGTCCGTGTTGGCCGAGCCTTCGCAGCACCCGGCAGGCTCCGATAAGGGACAGTTGATGCGTGGGCAGCACCTGCAGGCCCTCCTGGTACTGGGTGACGGCTTCCAGCAATAAATCTGTAATTAGTTTTGAGCGAAGGGAAGGTTTGATTTTGATTAAAGTCAGAACTAGTTGGAGGTGGTGAGGCGTGAGGTGTGTTAATACGTTTTGACACTTTACATCATATATTACATCATCTTACATCTATTACTCGAACGCACATCCACACATTTCCTTTCGCTATTTCGTCTAAATTTAATCAGAAGTGTTGAGAAACCTCGTGCATATCCAGCTGCTATGCCGATGCTTCACAGACCTCAAACCCTTACATGGAATCGATTGGGATCGAATGCAGCAGAAATTGTACAAAATCTAATTATCTTCAGCTTCCACGACCAGTTCCCAAACCCCTTAATTGTCACAACCACAACTCTGCTCTCGGTTCTTGCCAACTCAACAGTCAGAGTGGTGGGAAACGGCGTCCGGACTTCCAGGTGCAAGATAATTTCCATTTCCATGTCATTCAAATTCCAGTAATGACTTCCGGTTATCCGCACGAACCCCGCGTAATTCGTCGGAATCGATTGATCCTGGACCTGCAGCTTCCAACTCTGCTGACAGGTATCCAACTCGACGTTTTACCCTTTTGGGGAGGGGAAGAAGGGATAAAGTTACTGGAACAAGCTTATTGAGGAGCTGGTGAGAAGGAGGGGAAAACTGTATTCTATTCCGAAGAATGTCAATCAGTTAACAACTACCAGAACCATCAATTTCAATATATTTTTTTAATGGTAAGCTTATTTTAGTTCGCTCAAGTGATTCCTTGTGGTGACAACTTGTAATTTTTGGATTAGTACTCTCAGAGTTTTCAGCTTTTATTCAGAAATTCAAACATAAGTGAAGACATAATTTGATAAATTCCTTCAGTATTTTAAAATATGACAAAAATTGGAAATTAATTACACTTTGCTTAGCGAATTAAGCTTAACCAAACACGTTTTTTCTTAATTAATTATCCATAAACCACGTGCACTATTTTTGGAAATCTCAAACTCCCCTCCCCCCTTTGTGGACAATTGTCCATATAAGAAAAGTCTTGATTTAAAAATATTTTAAATATTTTTTTCAAAAAGATCGGAAAATTTCACTAATGTTTCATATTTTAACATTGTAAATCGGACCATTAGTTGCTGAGATATCGACGTTAGAAAATGGTGGGTTGTTTGGGGCAGACTTGGAAAACATCAATTTTCATGTTTTAAAACCTTTGCATGGCAGTATCTCAGCAACTAAGGGTCATAGCAACAAAGTTCAAATAAGCAAAATATAGAGAATTTTCTCAGCTCTTCAAAAATATTTTTTTCGAAGGTGGGCAAACATGTGCACTAATTTTAAAAAATGAAAAACTGCGACTATTTTCAAAAAAGTCACCTAAAAATGGATTTAACTTGAAAACGGTGCACTTAATCAAAATTTCACTAAAGTACTTTTTGATTGCAAATTTGATTTTACATCCAAAAATTAAATTGAAATTTTTTTGCGACCAATATTTAGATTTTTTTAAATCTGCATTGATTAAAAAAATTATTACTCGGTCAATGATTTTTTGCACAACCTGGATGTTTCTGAAAAGTTGGCATTTGATAACCTCTAAAACATATCAGAAAATAAATAAAATAAAAATAGTGTTTTTTTTGCAAATCAAGTTTAAGTGACAAAAAGGGTCTAACACAACCAGACCAAACAGAGGGATAAGCGTTGTGGAGCCATCCGTGGATAGGGCGTCCTAAAATGCTAATGCTAATGCTAATGCTAATCAAGTTTAAGTGACAAAAAGTTAAATAAAAAATCACCAAATTTTATTTTACTGTGTATAATTTTTTCCAGTGTAGTCCATATCCATACCTACAACTTTGCCGAAGACACCAAATAGATCAAAAAATTCCTTCAAAAGATACAGATTTTTGAATTTTCATACATCATTTTTGTATGGACAGCTGCCAAATTTGTATGGAAAATTATATCGACAAACTAATGATGCAAAATGGTTTCTTTGGGCATACCGAAGGCTCCACAAAAGTTTCAATCGGATTAAAATAATACAAAAAAAATCGAATGACCGAAATCTGAGAAAACTTTTCTATTGCAAAACATTTTCAAAGATTTTTGGATCGACCGTATATATACCTAAAAATCTATTTTCTGGTAATTACATTTAAATTTTGGTTGATCGAATTGTTTTTAAATCTTTGAATGTATTATTCAAAATATGAAATTTATATCATGAATATTTAGAAATTAATTCTATTTCAACCTTAAAACGCATTTAATAAAATGTTTGCAAATAATGTGATTTAAATAAAAAAAATCTCCATACATTCATAACATTTTAGGTTTCAAAGGCAAAACATTCTGGGCAGTGTTGTGTTTTTTAAGCTTGAATTTTGAAGAAATTTAACGTTTTTAAATTATTATTTTCCTCATTTTCAGGTGTAAAATTGGAATTAAAACTGAAAGGAACATACATTTAATTTAGCTTTAATGTAGTTTTTGGGATAGATTCACCATAATTTAGAAATTTACGTATTTTTCCTTGCATTTTCCAATTTTTTATCTTAAAGCAGCATGGTTTATTTTTTGTCGGTAACTTAAGATGATTTTCGATAAATATTTAAGTTAAAGAAACTTTAGTTGAATTTAATAAAAAAGGTTTTTTAATTACAAAAAAGATGATATGTATCTCTCCAACTTTTGAATCGATTTTCAATGTCAGAAAATGAATCTTTCGTTAAAATTTCGAATCACTCTGAAAGAAATATTATTTTTTTCAATAACTAACTTTTAAAAAGAGCATATTTTTTGTATTTTTTTATGGTTTTTATCCTTGAAAACTTTTAAATCATTAAGATAAGTTGTTATAATAATTTTCATGTTTAACCAATTTTGAACCTTGCATTAAGCTGTCAATTTTGAACCTTGCAAAAATATTGAATTGAAAATATATGATATAAATGCCTTGAAATTTCACAAATTTTTGAATTGCATAGCTTTTGATAACTTTTAAACAAAGAAAAATCATCCAAAAATCTCAAAATGCAATCCGCTTTTCGATTCCAACACATTTGGTTATAAAAATCACGACACGAGAGTATTAAATTCTTTCAATGTCTCGACATTTTGAAATCATTGCTAACTTATAGAGGATTATATTTTTTTTATAAAAATCACTTCAGAGTACCTAGGAAAACTCGGCCACCAAGCTAGGAAGATTCATACCATTCCGATAATTCACTCATATTTTGCATCTGGAAAAAATAATCTTCAATCTATTAATGTCAGTCCGGATTTTTAAAAGAAATATTTTGCATTGCTTTTAAGCAAGTAAATCCTAAAATTTTAATTTCAAACTAATATTTTAATAAATGGAATGCAAATATGTACCAATGTTTTTGTTTTGTAGTATCAAACTTTGAATTAATAAATAGAAAAAAATCAAGACTTCAATACATTGAATAACTTACTCTGGTTGACCAATTTAATATTTTTTTTTAATTTGAGGAAAAAAATGCTTACAAAAATCAAAAGAACCAACTCCTTAATACCAAAAACCCACTCAGGTTCATTCTCACACACTGCACAAGTCCTCGAAACGTCCGTCATCCATTTGTCGTGCACTCCTGGTTGTGGGCCCGGAAAACCTTTCGAAACTTACTCTGTTCCGCCAGCCAGTCGCCGTACTGCCGGCGCAGGTCCACGTCGTACGGGTTCAGCCGGACGACGCGCCGCAGCAGCTGGCCGGCCTGCGGTCCGCTGTATAATTTCACTAATTCCAGGTAAGCCGCGGTGAAAAGTGGCTCCAGCTTGATGCACCGCTCCAGCATCCGGACGGCGTCCGCGGTTCGGTTGGACTTGCTGGAGAAAAAAAAAACAAGATTACAACCAGTAATTAGAGGAGTGGCGTGGGAGACAAATTCGTCGAACAGTTTTCGAGGTTTGCCCACTGCGAGGTAAATCGGATCATCGGAAGTAAACGGGAGCTTCGAAACAAACGTAATGGATTTATACGGGGGGAAACTGACTTTGCTGCTGTATGGGTTCCCGGAATGTTGCTGTTGCTTTTAGGATTTAGTGATGTGTTCTGTGCAGAAAGCTATTACGGCATACTAGAGTGCTCATTTTAGATTATGGAAGCATTTGGAACGAGTTCGTGGAAACAAAATCAGCTTTCAATAGGATTGGTTTTGTTTCACAACGTTTTGCTCGTGTTTTTTTTAAATATCAAATGATTTGTTTTTAAATCGTAAAATTCAAACTAATTAGTTTTCAAAAAGCTCTCAGATATTTTTCAAGACCTTGTGTTGTTATCCCATGTAGAGTTAATGGTCTGTGTATAGTTATTTTTATTTTTAATTGATTGCAAACAAATTGAATCCCTACCTCCAACCCTCCACCACCAATTGATTTCAAAATATTGTTCACACAAATGGTTGTTCTTTTTTTCTGACCGGGATTGCAAAAACTATTTCAATTAATCTATAGTGTAAACAATGCATAAATTTACATGCCATTTAAATTTATATCGTTTCCATTTTATGTCTATGCTGATTATTGTTTGGATTTATCTTTCCCCGAGCATGGGTAAATAACAAGGGAAATGCGTAATAATACCTTTATCTGGTATCTATACCAAATTTTGGTATTCCGGGACCCTTTAAAATTAGTCTTAAGGATTGTGCACGAGCAAAATGTGGTATCATACCAATTTAAGGTATTGTTTTGTTTTGCAAAATTGCTGAATTTGCAATGGTCGAACACCACATTTTGGTATTCTTTTGGTATTACAGTATTTTATCAAATTCCTCTGAAACTATGGGAAAATTTGGACCAATTTTGACAAAATAATTAATTTTGCGCTAAAATGATGTCTCAAAGCGAATGCTTTCATTGAAAACCGGAAATTTCAAACTTGATTATAAACATTTTTGATATACCCCCTAAAGAATTGACTTGAAATTGTGGAAAATTTTCTAAGTCAGGATGGCACATTTTGGTATTATTTTGGTATTGAAGTGTTTCATCAAATTCCTCTGAAACTATGGGAATTTTTTTATAAATGTTGACGAGATAATTAATTTTGCGCAAAAATGACTTGAAACTCAAAAATTTTAAAGCTGATTTTTTTTATATACCCACTGAGATTTTTTTTTAAATCGTTGAAATTTCTCTAAGTCGGGAAAACCTTATACTTTGAAAAACAGATAAATGAATTTTAGTGAATTTTAATCCAGTTTCATTTTAATAACATTTTTCAATCTTGTTATTTTTCAGAAGCTTCAAGAACTTCAAGTACAGGCCGTTCATCAATGACAAATGCATTCGATGTGGTGAAGAATATCACTAAAAACAACATGGAATCATCAGGTGAGTAGATTTGGCTGTTCCCGGGCAGACGGTAATAACAAAATTCATGCCATTTCGATAACAAATACTGTAAAAAAACAGAAAATGTTACGGAATCTTCTTGAAAAATCCAATTTTGCATAAGGGTTTAATAACAGTTTATGTTATCATAACAAAATTTGTTATTGGTCTGATATTGGTTGAAAGCCAAAACAGCTTGGGAATAACATTTTTTGTTATGGAAAAATAACTCCAACTGTTATTGGGATGATCGGATTAGTTGTTAAAATAACAAAAAATAATAACAAAGATTTGTTCGAAGAATAATTAAATATGTTATTAGTCTGTTATAAGAATAACAATTCAATAACAAAAAAATCATAGCGACGAATAACGAATCTTGTTATAAATAACATAAAATCTTATTGGCCTAGTATTTTCAAATATCAAAAAATGTTATTCCCAAGTTATTTCCGTCTGCTCGGGTTGCATATGGATCATTTCCGTTTTTTCACTAACTGCAACTGCTGCACTAAAAATGGTATGAAAATACCAAATTTTGGTATTTCTTGTGCAAATACCAGCGACCAAAATATGCTCTTGGTTGCCCAGTAATAGATGGTAGAATACCATGAAATCATACCAAAATCATGTATGTGGAAAACCACAGGAATACCAAAATTTGATTTTCCAAAGGCGCGGGATACCTAAAAATAAAACCATGGCAATACCAAGTTTTGGTATTCAAGCAATGTTCAAAAATCCAGAAAAGCTCAACTTGGTATTGAAATGGTTTTATTTTGAGGTATTATTTTACCCTTGGAATAACATGGTTTGGTATTGTTGTGCCCTTCCACATACAAGATTTTGGTATGATTTCATGGTATTTTACCATCTATTACTTGGCAACTAAGGGCACATTTTGGTCCTTGTTATTTGCCCAAGTAAACCAAAATTTGGTATTCCCGTGTAATTTACCCCTGCTCGGGTCAAATGATTTACTTCAGTGTTTCTCAACCTTTTGCGATCCATTCCCCCCTTGACTGGTTTGCAAGAACATCATTCCCCCCCCCCCCCTTCCCTTATTTTTAATTTACTGTTATCAGTACACAAATATAATTTTTTTTTTTAGGTTTGCAAAAAGATTACAATTTGCATAACAAATTAAAGTGTAAATTACGCAATAAATTATAGTAGCTATTTGAAAACGTTTTATTTTAATTTTAAAATAACTTAAATACAACGCAGATCGATTTTGATTGATTGCTTGTTTATTTGATCAATTTTGTTGAACAAGAAAAGCCACTATTCTAGGCTTTTTTTTCGTTTAAATTACAATAAATAAATACAATTGTAAAATTTGTACAAATATTAAATAAAATTAATAATTATCTGCGGCAGAAGACAGATTAATTTAAAAAATGTGAAGAATTCAAACAATCTTAAATAATATTTGAAAAACTTTTTTTCAATTTCCAATTATTTTTCAAAAAATTGTTCTTCAAAATCTGCTTGTGTCCAGAAAAATACAAATGCCTGAGAAATATAAAAAAATATTCAATTGTTTCTAGAAATGTCAAAATTCACAAAAATTTAAACAATAATTATTATTTTTTGGGAAACAAAAACAAATGGTGTTATTACTAATCAAAGAAATGATTTAAGGCATTGAATTTCTATTGAACCCTCATTCCCCCCCTAGAATGGCCAAATTCCCCCCCGGGGGGAATTCCTCACCGGTTGAGAAACACTGATTTACTTGGATAGGCAAACCTATACTGACAGTATTTGTCTTTTCACTGAGTGAAACTAAACAAACTGATATGGTTTATAAATTGAAAGCTATGAAAAACTAAATCATGCATTATACCTAAATCATCAAAAATCAAAATCAAAATCATCCGAGGAACTTAAATGAAAATTGTGTCAAGGATAAAACTTTTCTTTACTATCGCCTGATTACTACTTCAACAAAGATTGGCAATTATTCAATGCCACTTGAAAAACGATATAAAGTATACTGTACACAATAACTAAATTTTCAAAAATTCCAGATTCAACAACTTGTTTGCGGTATGTACGGCCCGGTGCTGGCGATATTGATGACGACGATAAATTCTTTGGGCGGCAAGAATCGTAAATGCTCCCTCATCAAGAAAGGATTGTCCCGATCTGTATAGAAAATTTCCATTAGCTATAACAAAACCAAACGAATCATAGTTTTAACGAACACCATTTTTGTAATCTAGTATGACACGATTTATTGTACTTTGGGATTACGTTATTCTGCATTACATGAGCAATTCTCTACGAAATCGGTATTTTTTCTTCAATTTTAATTTTTGTATTTTTTAATCCGACTGAAACTTTTTTGGTGCCTTCGGTATGCCCAAAGAAGCAATTATGCATCATTAGTTTGTCCATATAATTTTCCATACAAATTTGGCAGCTGTCCATACAAAAATGATGTATGAAAATTCAAAAATCTGTATCTTTTGAAAGAATTTTTTGATCGATTTGGTGTCTTCGGAAAGTTGTAGGTATGGATACGGACTACACTGGAAAAAAATAATACACGGTAAAAAAAATTTGGTGATTTTTTTATTTAACTTTTTGTCACTAAAACTTGATTTGCAAAAAAACACTATTTTTAATTTTTTTTATTTTTTGATATGTTTTAGAGGACATAAAATGCCAACTTTTCAGAAATTTCCAGGTTGTGCAAAAAATCTTTGACCAAGTTATGATTTTTTTAATCAATACTGATTTTTACAAAAAATCGAGATTTTTGTCGCAAAAATTTTTTAACTTCATTTTTCGATGTAAAACTGAATTTGCAATCAAAAAGTACTTTAATGAAATTTTGATAAAGTGCACCGTTTTCAAGTTATAGCCATTTTTATGTAACTATTTTCAAAATAGTCGCAGTTTTTCATTTTTTAAAATTAGTGCACATGTTTGCCCACTTTTGAAAAAAATATTTTTGAAAAGCTGAGAAAATTCTCTATATTTTGCTTCTACGGACTTTGTTGATACGACCTTTAGTTGCTGAGATATTGCAATGCAAAGGTTTAAAAACAGGAAAATTGATGTTTTCTAAGTCTCACCCAAACAGCCCACCATTTTTCAATGTCGATATCTCAGCAACTCATGGTCCGATTTTCAATGTTAAAATATGAAACATTTGTGAAATTTTCCGATCTTTTCGAAAACAATATTTTCAAAATTTTCAAATCAAGACTAACACTTTAAAAGGGCGTAATATTGAATGTTTGGCCCTTTTGAAATGTTAGTCTTGATTTTAATTTTTTTTAAATATTTTTTTCGAAGAGATCGGAAAATTTCACAAATGTTTCATATTTTAACATTGAAAATCGGACCATGAGTTGCTGAGATATCGACATTGAAAAATGGTGGGCTGTTTGGGTGAGACTTAGAAAACATCAATTTTCCTGTTTTTAAACTTTTGCATTGCAATATCTCAGCAACTGAAGGTCGTATCAACAAAGTCCGAAGAAGCAAAATATAGAGAATTTTCTCAGCTTTTCAAAAATATTTTCTTCAAGAGTGGGAAAACATGTGCACTAGCCTGTCCCATTTTGAGGTCATGTCGAGGAATTTCAGGTGCTCACTTCTTAAATGATAGATTATGATGTTAGGAACAATGTTTTCTTAGACAAGAAAAAATAATAAAATACTTTCTCGCACCCCCTAGTCGATTTACTGAAAAAAGTCACTTTTTTGAACAAATTTTCTAAAATCGCTTGGAATCAATACAAAAACTGTTTCGATCAGGTGTGTATTATCTTCAAACGATAGGTTTTTGTCCATAGATTAAGATGCACTATCAATATTGGACCAAAATTTAAGTTTTTGGACTCTCCCAGGCGGATTTGTGTCGAAAAAATCGATTTTTTTCGAAACTTTTTTCAGAAATGTTCATTTAATTTAGGGTAGCCTATTTTTCCCAGTAAAACCAATACATGCAGCTTGTAGGAAATTTCATGGCGAACATTTTTCCCTCTGAGAAAATGCAATTTCGACACTCCAGAGCCGAGATATTTGAGTTTTAGTGAGGAAAAAAGTGCCAATTTTCAAAATTTCTCAGAATTCAGAAGCAAGGCCTACTAATTACACGATGTAGGAAGCATATGTCTCAAAGGTCAGGGTATGCTTTTTCATAGTAATTTTGGCCGCTGAATCCGAATCTGAAATAAAATTTCGTGTAAACAGTGATGTTTTGGAGCTACACCCTTTTGGAATGTTATTTGCGTGTTTAAGAGGCAGTTTTGTAAATATTGCTCGGTTTGTTCTAGAGGTCGTATCGAGGTGCTCCGATTTGGATGAAACTTTCAGCGATGGTTTGTCTATACATGAGATGAACTCATGCCAAATATGACCCCTCTACAACAAAGGGAAGTGGGGTAAAACGGGCATTGAAGTTTGAATTTTCCGAGGATTTCGAATATGACAAAAGTGAGACTAAAAAGTGCCGCTATGGATGCCTACAGGACAATAACTAACGTTGTAAAATGTTTGTTATAGAAAAATCGAAAAACTTTGAGAAAAACTTCGATTGGCCAAAAAGTTATTACCGTAGGCTTATAGTCCATGAAATTCCCTAACTTTTGAACTAAAAGAGTATGGGTGTTGGAGGCTGTTGCAAAAAGATAATGAGGTTCAAAAAAACATGTTTAACAGTAATTTGCAAAAGCTATGAGAAAAGTCAAACCAATCCTGGATGTCTATGGCTCATTTTGAAGTGCTTCAAAAGACCTTTAGAATGCATCTAAGAGAGTTGGAATTGATGAAGTTTTACTAAAATGCGAGCAATTTTAAGATTTTTTTTATGTTTTTTGGACCTCAAACTTCAATGCCCGTTTTACCCCACTTCCCTTTGTTGTAGAGGGGTCATATTTGGCATGAGTTCATCTCATGTATAGACAAACCATCGCTGAAAGTTTCATCCAAATCGGAGCACCTCGATACGACCTCTAGAACAAACCGAGCAATATTTACAAAACTGCCTCTTAAACACGCAAATAACATTCCAAAAGGGTGTAGCTCCAAAACATCACTGTTTACACGAAATTTTATTTCAGATTCGGATTCAGCGGCCAAAATTACTATGAAAAAGCATACCCTGACCTTTGAGACATATGCTTCCTACATCGTGTAATTAGTAGGCCTTGCTTCTGAATTCTGAGAAATTTTGAAAATTGGCACTTTTTTCCTCACTAAAACTCAAATATCTCGGCTCTGGAGTGTCGAAATTGCATTTTCTCAGAGGGAAAAATGTTCGCCATGAAATTTCCTACAAGCTGCATGTATTGGTTTTACTGGGAAAAATAGGCTACCCTAAATTAAATGAACATTTCTGAAAAAAGTTTCGAAAAAAATCGATTTTTTCGACACAAATCCGCCTGGGAGAGTCCAAAAACTTAAATTTTGGTCCAATATTGATAGTGCATCTTAATCTATGGACAAAAACCTATCGTTTGAAGATAATACACACCTGATCGAAACAGTTTTTGTATTGATTCCAAGCGATTTTAGAAAATTTGTTCAAAAAAGTGACTTTTTTCAGTAAATCGACTAGGGGGTGCGAGAAAGTATTTTATTATTTTTTCTTGTCTAAGAAAACATTGTTCCTAACATCATAATCTATCATTTAAGAAGTGAGCACCTGAAATTCCTCGACATGACCTCAAAATGGGACAGGCTAATGTGCACTAATTTAAAAAATGAAAAACTGCGACTATTTTCAAAAAAGTTACCTAAAAATGGCAATAACTTGAAAACGGTGCACTTTATCAAAATTTCACTAAAGTACTTTTTGATTGCAAATTGAATTTTACATCGAAAAATGAAATTGAAAAATTTTTGCGACCAAAATTTCGATTTTTTGAAAAAATCAGTATTGATTAAAAAATTCATAACTCGGTCAAAGATTTTTTGCACAACCTGGAAATTTCTGAAAAGTTGGCATTTTATGTCCTCTAAAACATTTCAAAAAAAAAAAATAGTGTTTTTTTGTAAATCAAGTTTTAGTGTTAAAAAGTTAAATTAAAAAATCACCAAATTTTTTTACCGTGTATTATTTTTTTCCAGTGTAGTCCATACCCATACCTACAACTTTGCCGAAGACACCAAATCGATCAAAAAATTCCTTCAAAAGATACAGATTTTTGAATTTTCATACATCATTTTTGTATGGACAGCAGCCAAATTTGTATGGAAAATTATATGGACAAACTAATGATGCAAAATGGCTTCTTTGGGCATACCGAAGGCACCAAAATAGTTTCAGTCGGATTAAAAAATACAAAAAAATCGAATGACCGAAATCCTAGAGAACTGCTCTATAGCAAAACGTCATCATTAACTTATTTTCGACCAAAATGGTCTATGTCACAAGATTGCACACAGCTGACGAGATGGTAAAATACCATGAAATCATACCAAAATCATGTATGTGGAAGACCACAGGAATACCAAAATACCATGGCAATACCAAGTTTTGGTATTCAAGGAATGTTCAAAAATCCAAAAGGCCTCAACTTGGTATTGAAATGGTTTTATTTTGAGGTATTATTTTACCCTTGGAATAACATGGTTTGGTATTGTTGTGCCCTTCCACATACAAGACTTTGGTATGATTTCATGGTATTTTACCATCTATTACTGGGCAACCAAGGGCACATTTTGGTCCCTGTTATTTGCCCAAGTAATACCAAAATTTGGTATTCCCCTGTTATTCACCCCTGCTCGGGTCAAATGATCTACTTCGATAGGCAAACCTATACATACATTATTTGTCTTTTCACTGAGTGAAACTTAACAAACTGATATGGGTTATAAATTGAAAGCTATGAAAAACAAAATCATGCCTTATACCTAAAATAAAAAAAAATCATCCAAGGAACTTAAATGAAAATTGTGTCAAGGATAAAACTTTTCATTACTATCGCCTGATTACTACTTCAACAAAGATTGGCAATTTTTCAAAGCCACTTGAAAAACGGTTTAAAGTATACTGTACACAATAACTAAATTTTTCAAAATTCGAGGTTCAACAACTTGTTTGTGGTATGTACGGCCCGGTGCTGGCGATATTGATGACGTCGATAAATTCTTTGGGCAGCAAGAATCGTAAATGCTCCCTCATCAAGAAAGGGTTGTTCCGAACTGTATAGAAAATTTCCATTAGCTATAATAAAACCAAACGAATCATAGTTTTAACGAACACCATTTTTGTAATCTAGTATGAAACCATTTATTGTAATTCGGAATTACGTTATTCTGCATTACATCAGATTTGTTATTACTTTTGTGTAATTCTGAATTACAAAAAAATGAAATTCATAAACCATATTTTTAAGGATTATAAAATATTATGATTTGAAGATATGAAGTATTAAAGATGAAGATGTGAAGATTTGAACATTTTTTGCTTACTTTTTTTAAAGGTTGTATGTAGGGTAGAGTAGTCATCAATGAGACACGGGGAACAATGATAAAATGGCTCTAACAAATCGTAGTTTTATCAAAACAGGCTCATATTTGGGAGAAAGTTGTGTCTACTGGATACCCTTGATACTGGGGTGTAAAAGCCCATCCCGAGCAGACGGAAATAACTTGTGAATAACATTTTTTGATATTTGAAAATACTAGGCCAATAACATTTTATGTTATTTATAACAAGATTTGTTATTCGTCGTTATGATTTTTTTGTTATTGGATTGTTATTGTAATAACAGACTAATAACATTTTTTGTTATTCTTCGAACAAATCTTTGTTATTATTTTTTGTTATTTTAACAACTAATCCGATCATCCCAATAACAGTTGGCGGTATTCTTCCATAACAAAAAATGTTATTCCAAAGTTGTTTTGGCTTGCAACCAATATCAGAACAAAAACAACTTTTGTTATGATAACATAAACTGTTATTAAACCCTTATGCAAATATGGATTTTTCAAGAAGATTCCATAACATTTTCTGTTATTTTAACAGTATTTGTTATTGAAATGGCATGAATTCTGTTATTACCGTCTGCCCGGGATGGGTAACAATGAGACACATAATTTTTTCCTATTTAAACTATTCAAAATCCATGGCAAATCTCCAAAAGATGCATTGGAAGTAAGTTTTGGCACATTTTTAGAGTTTTAAATTTATTTAACCAAAGATATAAAGTTATTTGGTATACATATAAGGTTTTATATAATTAAAATACTTTTCAAGTTAACTTTTGTCAAATGTAATTTCAAGTTGGCAAAATTACTTTTGAATGTCCAAGACAAGTCAAGAGCAATGATGTGAGATAGGGGACCATCCATAAACCACTTGGACACTTTTTTGGAAATCTCGATACAGCGATATGAAGTATTTTTTGATTCAGCAAAATCAAATGCAAAATCAAATGGCGCGCCATGGCCATGGCGTCTAGCGCGTCGCGAGGCACGACGCGTGTCTTTTTTGCTGGGGCCGATTTTTCGAAAAAAAATGCCAAACTTTGAAGGTTTGTACCCCACTCCAGGGTGCTCCAAATTTCATTGTTATATATATCAAAAGATGCGCAAGGATCTGGCCTACACGCCAATTATGTTGAAAATAAACGCTTCAGTGGCCAAAATGCCTCAAAAAGTGACATTTTTAACAGAAAAAAATATTAACAGTTTCTGATAAAATAACAAGATTTGGTATTGAAGTGATATTATACTGAAAATGTTTATTGCGAATTTTAGAGATTTTGCAACAATCGTGAAAGTTGTAAAAAGCTCTCCAACAACTATCGAAGACACACACCCTAGTTTGAAACTGATCGAAAGTGGTCGAAAGCAACAAAGCTCAGTCGAGACGAGCACGCACCACTGTAGGCGAGCGGGGGGGGGAGAAGGGATATGATTTTCAGTGTGCAAATATGTTGTGTGCAGTTATGATTTGCACAGGGGGAGAATTTGGTGCAAAGTGTGCAATAATAACACGCTAATAAGAGGAAATGTTATACATTTCAATAACTCTCCTAATAACAAGATTTGTTATTCGTTTGGTATTCTGACTTAGAAATAAAATTACCATAAATCGCACAAATGGAAAAGTTTTCAAGTGTCCATAACACAATCTGTTATTATTTTTTCTTTTGTTAAATATGTTTAGATCTTTGATATAATTTTGACCATTTTCGTCGGGGTCATTATTTTGGCCATGAAATGAGGTCCTTGAGCTAAAATTATTCTAAAAAGTTGAAATTTTGAAAGTTGATTTTTTTTTATTATTTGATATACACCATATTCTTTTTTTAAGTCACCTTTTTTTAAACGATTCTCGATTTACACAACTTTTTTTTAGTCATGACTTAAAATGAGAATGTCCATGACTTAAATTGAGAATCTGACTTAAATCAAGAATCTTTGGGATTTCGTAATTTTTCGAAGTATTTTCAAAATGTATCAATTGTATTTTATTTAGTTATGTTATTAAAACATTTAAGCATGGTTTTGGAACACCTGGGATGTTCTAGTCCATCCGAAACTTCCGGGAATTTTGTGCAACTGGCTTACCAAAGAAACTAGTCGAAACTTCAAAATTTTGACAACGGATCCTACCCAGACTGCTTCAGTGATTGCGGTAGGCTACAGTACATGGTTGTAACAACTTATTGGGATGATCTGGGTCATCCAAGGAATCCCTGGAGTTAAGATCTGCAGGTCTACCACCGTAACAAGCCAGAGGTCGACGGTTTTTGACCCCAGAACATACCCGCATAGCTTCAGTGAATATGGTAGACTACTTTCCAGATGTGTTGAGATGTCCTGGGTCATCCAAGGACTCCCTGGAGTTAAGATCTGCAGGTCTACCGCCGTAACAAGCCAGAGGTCGACGGTTTTTTGACTCCGGAACATACTCGCATAGCTTCAGTGAATATGGTAGACTACTTTCCAGATGTATTGAGATGTCCTGGGTCATCCAAGGACTCCCTGGAGTTAAGATCTGCAGGTCTACCGCCGTAACAAGCCAGAGGTCGACGGTTTTTGACCCCGGAACGTACCCGCATAGCTTCAGTAAGTACGGCCGTCGACCTCTGGCTTGTTACGGCGGTAAATCCACAGATCTTAACTCCAGGGAGTCCTTGGATGACCCAGGACATCTCAACACATCCGGAAAGTAGTCTACCATACTCACTGAAGCTATGCGGATATGTTCCGAGGTCAAAAACCGTCGACCTTTGGCTTGTTACGGCGGTAGACCTGCAGATCTTAACTCCAGGGAGTCCTTGGATGACCCAGGACATCTCAATACATCTGGAAAGTAGTCTACCATATTCACTGAAGCTATGCGAGTATGTTCCGGAGTCAAAAAACCGTCGACCTCTGGCTTGTTACGGCGGTAGACCTGCAGATCTTAACTCCAGGGAGTCCTTGGATGACCCAGGACATCTCAACACATCTGGAAAGTAGTCTACCATACTCACTGAAGCTATGCGGATATGTTCCGGGGTCAAAAACCGTCGACCTCTGGCTTGTTACGGCGGTAGACCTGCAGATCTTAACTCCAGGGAGTCCTTGGATGACCCAGATCATCCCAATAAGTTGTTACAACCATGTACTGTAGCCTACCGCAATCACTGAAGCAGTCTGGGTAGGATACGTTGTCAAAATTTTGAAGTTTCGACTAGTTTCTTTGGTAAGCCAGTTGCCCAAACTTCCCGGGAGTTTCGGATGGACTAGAACATCCCAGGTGTTCCAAAACCATGCTAAAATGTTTTAATAACATAACTAAACAATATTCAATTGATACATTTGGAAAATTCTTCGACAAATTACGAAATCCCAAAGATTCTTGATTTAAGTCAGATTCTCAATTTAAGTCATGGACATTCTTTTTCTAAACGATTCTCGATTTAAACACCCCCATTTCGTTGTGTAAATCAAGAATATGGTGTACCCCTAAGGGACTTTGCTAATATTGGCTAGAACTATGGGATAATTATGACCATTTTCGTCGAGGTCATTATTTTAGCCATGAAATGGGGTCCTTAAGCTAATCTGTTTCTAAAAAGTTGAAATTTTGAAAGTTGTTTTTTTTTTAATTATTTGATAGACCCCCTAAGGGACTTTGCTAATATTGGCTAGAACTATGGGATAATCCTGACCATTTTCATCGGGATCAAGCTAAAGTTATTTTAAAATTATTTTAAAAAGTTAAAATTTTAAAAGTTGATTTTTTTATTATTTGATATACCCCCTGAGAAACTTTACTAAAATTGGCTAGAACTATGGAATAATTTTGACCAATTTAATCGTGGTCATTTATTTGACCATGAAATGGGGTCCTTGAGCTTAAATTAATCTGATAAAATTAACTTTTGAAAGTTGTTTTTTTTTTAAGTTAGTTATATTCTCTAAGGGAATTGATTTATTTATTGAGAATTTTTGAAATGTAAATAGCAAAAAAAGTTATTATTTTCACAGAGCGAGGAAGTCGGAGCTGACCTTGAAGTTCGAGCTGGAGTGAGACCTCGGAGACGGCATCGGATTCAGCTAATTTTCAGCAACATTCACTTGGAGTCGGAATCTGTGAAGTCGGGTATTTTTGGAGAGCTGAAGTCGGCGTTAACGTCATATCCAGCATCCAGAGTCGAAGTTGTCTTCAAAGTATGGATTCAAAGTTGCTTGAAGGAACCCGACTCTGCAGCCCTGACTAGTACAGAAGAGTTTTGGCAACTGCAGGTTTATTTGCAAATGGCAAATAAACCAAAACAATAACTTTTGTTTGTTATGGAGACATACAAGTTCAATAACAATGCTGCTCCACCTCTACGCACAAAATAACAAATCTTGTTATTCCTTCATGATTCCTTCTGTGTTATTGGTTAGTTATTGCAATAACAACATAATAACAGTTTAAGTTATTCTTCGAACAAATCTTTGTTATTGATTTTTGTTATTTTAACAACTAATCCGATCATCCGAATAACATATTTCGTTCTTCTCACAACATCAAAAACTTACCTTCCCAAGTTATTTCCGTCTGCTCGGATTTACAAAGAATTCGAATCGATGAAAATGATTTTTTCTTAGTCTCAACTAATAAGCCTTCAATTTTCAAATGATGGCTCTTGGTTTGAATATCAATGGCATAACTTATTTTTTTATATAAAAAAATTAATTAAAAATTAAAAAAAGTCAAATTTGGTTTGAAAAAAGAAATGAGCAAAAAATTTTTTTGTATCTTTTCAAAAGCTATGCCTGATTTTAATTCATTTTCGTGTACCTATTTTTTTCTAAAAATCCTAATCATAACCTAAAACTTTCCCGAAGACAACAAATCGATAACAAAATTCCTACTCAAGATACTACATTTCAACCATTTTGTTAGACCAGTCCCCAAATTTTTATGGAGTTTTGTTTGAAAAAAAATATAATGCAAAATGACTGTATTTGGCATAGGAAATAAAAGGACGAAGTTGCCTCCAAATAAAAAATAAACACAAACACAATGATTTACGAAAACGGAGAGAACTAGTCATATGCTTCTATTGTATTTGATTATATTCTTGTACAGGGAAACCTTTTTTAAGCGACGGCGATACACTTTTTATTTTGTCAATTTGTCTGAAACCAAAGAAAAATTCTCACAAGCTAGGTAATTTTAATATTGTTGTCCTCATTTTAAGATTTGATTTCCCAGATTCAAGTATCCAACGCTCTCTCCTTCCTCATTTAAAAAAAAAACCTTCAAGCGTTGATTGCAGCTCGCTACGCTCACCCCAACTGCAAGAGTTGCTTGCTCCATCAATACCCAATTTGCAGCGCATATCACGTTACAACTTCGCACAATGTTGCCTTAATTCCGGGTCCTGCGAGGATAGCGCACTACTTTGCAACAAGCTCTAGCTTCAGCTTCAGCTCCCGCTAGTAACAGCAGCGCTAGTTTGATTTATGGACGGTGAAAATCTACCACGCTCCGTCATCTCGTCACCATTGTTGGATGCTTTGGGCATTTTTTTTTTCGAAAGATTGTGATTTTGATTTTTTGATTTTGAATTTTTTCACATGATAATTTGAAATAATTTAGTGATTTTTTGTATGTTGAAAATTACGAATGTAACGAGTTCACAGAGAATTGCGACCATCTCGCAGCTTCCACACGATGACGGAGAAAAAAAACCGGCCCCATCCATAATAAAGCTGATGTTGGCGTAGGACTACCCTGAAAAGCGCGCGGGCGTTGTTAGTTGAGCTTTTGGAGAGTGAACAAGAAAAAAATAAAAAGCTCCAGAATAAAGTGCAACCCAGCGCAGAACTGCGGAGCAGTCAAGTGAGCTGCAGTAAGTTTATGTTGCACGTAAAGTGGATATAAGCATAAAGTTTCAACTGGTATTTGGAGAAGTTCGTTCGAAGCAGGCAGGCAGGCAGGCAGCTGCCAGAGAATAAGCTTAGAACAACCGACAAAGTTAAATAACGAAAGAGCTTTGCAACACACTTCCCGGTTCCTGGAGTTTGAGGTTTCAACTTCAATCATAAACCTTTCCGCTGATACGGTTGGTGCACATGACAGAATGGAAAATTTTCCTTCTCTCCTGAATTAGTTAGTTTGAGATTCTATTCAAGAGATAGTTAGTTGGCAGTTTGAATGAGTGAGTTTTCAGAAGGCTGATTTTAATTTAATCTTTTCAATCTTATTTAAGTTGAACATTTCATATAGCTCCAGCAACTGGAATGACTTCAATTTCCATCAAATCTCACACGTCATTTTTCAACCCAACAAAAAAACCTTCCTTTTCTCACACCCACCCGGGAACACCAACGTGATTCAGCAAATCGTTTCACAAATCTGACATTTCTCACATCACAAAGCACTTTCCAAAACGATTCGAAAGAAACAAAAAAGAAAGAAAAATGGAAAGCCATTTTCCACTTATTGTGATGCTCTGGGGAGTGGCGTCGATACCGTCCTGACCGTTTGGAGGATTGGTCGAAACTTTAAACATTTTTCCCCGTTTTTTCTCCTTTTCAAAGGTTTTACCAATAAGCAGCTCAAAGGACGGACTCGAAAGGAGGGGGGCATTTAGTAGGAAGTAATCCCAATTCCCAGATTAAAAATTCTTCCACATGTGATGGGCCTCCGCCTTTAAGGGAAAGAGGCGAGGTTTTTTTGTTCTGTTCGAACTGGCCTACGGAGCAAAAAGTGGCAAAGTGTTGGATTTGAAAAAGAGTGGAAAATTGAATTTCAATCGTGTCAGAAGGGTGGAAACGTTAGGCCTAGGCTAGGGTGTAGGTATGAGGACAAAACAGTGCACTGCAGTGGGTGGAGGATGTTCAGCAAATTGTTGAACAAATCAATTTTGAAATTGATATTGATTGGATGGCAGCCAATTAACAGCAACAACAAGATGCGGTAAAAAGTATTTCTGCCATCATCAAAAATGAAAAAAAAAAATGATTTATTATAGGGGAAGGTGGGGCAAGTGTAACAAGCTAAGGAAATGCTCGTTATAACCCATTAAAACGTTAAAAAATCTGTTGGATTTTTTTATAATCATCTTATTTCAGGTCTTGACTAAGACTTTGATAGAACAAGTTTTTTTTAAATCCTGTTTTTAATGTAAAAATTTGATTTTAATTTTTTGATTTTCCGTACGTTAGACTCAACTAGTGGGGCAAGACGAACAACCCGTTGGGGCAAGAGGAACAATGCATGAAACAACATGTTAATTTGCTAACAATTAAACTGTTATCACTTCGATACATCAGATTAGAATATATTTGAGACGTTTCTTTCATTTTCAGATTAAATTATTATATTTTACTATAAATATAAAAAAATTCGACGGTTTTGTTCGAACGCGAATCAGTTCAATACGGAGCGTCTGATCGAGGCGCTCTTTGTTGCGTTGGGTTCGTATAAGCCCAAGGAAGGTTCTTACGCCAAGAAATTTCCACTTTAGCCACTCTGGAACCGATTCCGGAAAATCTGCAGATTGTATGGAAAAAGTTGCGTAAAATCTAATTTTGATCATAGGAGGCTGAACAAGGATAAAGCTGAAAACGTCAACAAACGAAAAAAGGAAAAGACGAAGTTTTTCGGGTAAGGCTTGTTTTACTATAAATATGATCGTTTTTACGAAATTAAATAATTACTTAGATGATAATTAGTATTTTTTTTATAATATCACTATATTCAAGGGTTTCCAGGAAAGCCTCAGACTGGCAAGTAATTAATAATTACTTTGATTTTTAGCTGGTAATTAGGTAATTCTTTAATTACTTAGTAATTCATGGTAATCAGAGTAATTTTAAATAATAAATTGGTGATTAAAGTAATTTTTGAGTAATTAAAGTAATTGCTTTTTTTTAATTGTACTTCTTCAACGAAACTATTTACTTTTTATATATAATCTTTTATAACAGTATTTTATTAATTTCAAATAAGAATGAAACACAAAGATTAAAAAAGACTGGTTCTGTAGGTCGAAGGCCTTATTCACCATAGTTCTCTCCTAAAACACTCCTAAAATTTATTTTTATCATGTTGTTTATCGAAGCTGACTAAAAGGCAACGCCATGATATATTACCCAGCGAAAAATGTTTTGTGAAACCGAAATCTATTCATTTTTATTAAGGCTGGTACAAATATTTTTAAAAGTTTTTGTCACCCCCCCCCCCCCCTTCAAAATTGGCCCGAAAAATCAGGGGGCAAAAAAAATATTTTTACAATAAACTTCAAAATTTCAATGAAAATTCAAGTGCAACCAGCTGAAATCAAATTAAAATACATTCTCCTGCGTTTAAAATCATTTTTAGCATGTTTATGTTTGTTAAAAATCTTAAGATTTTTTGAAAATTTTCGATGCAAAATCTTTTTTTTCGATACAATTTTTGTTTTTGTCAGATCTTAGATTTTTTGAAAACTAATGATTGCAAAACAACTGAACTAGTGTAAAATGCATTTTAAAACACTTTTTTCATTGAAATGTGAAGACTATGGCTTGTTATTTAAATTTTTATATTTTTTTATTTTTTTGCCCCCCCCCTTGACCTTGGCCAGGGCCGAGGGACAAAAACTTTTTTAAATATTTGCATCGGCCTAAGTAATTATAAAAATATGTTTTTTTTTTTTTTTTTTTGCAGGAGCCACATTAGAATTCTCGATTAAATTTTCAAAAGGTCCTATCTGCATAGGAAACCCATGAGGGATAGGTTGTTTTGAAAATTTAATCTAGAATTGATTAATTTTTTATGCTTTTCCTTCTGATAGGCAGTCAAAATTATTTGAAGTTTATGTTGATCAAATATTTAAAACCAAAATGTACCTAATTATCATTGATAAAAACAAAGATTTCAAGTGATAGCCATTTAAAAATCATGAAAATAAAATATGTATTTTATATTTTTTCATAATCTGCAGAAATTTACAGTCCTGTAATATCTCTCTATTAAGAGCTATGTTATTTTCCCGAAAAATTTCCAAATATTTCTGAGACAAATGTTTTAATGTTAAAAATCAAACTCAGTGAAATCACAATCGACTAATATTCAGATGCAGAAATTAAATCCAATGTAAATGTCACATTTCACATTATTCGTATTTTCAGTAACGGATTTTTTTTAAATTTGCTTGAGAAAAAAAACATGCAAAGTAATGTCAAACCAATGTTTGAAAAACATTTTAAAAATTAACGTTATTTTGATGAATTTCACAATTTTTATGAAAACCCGCTGCAAATATTTGTCAAAGCTTTTTTTTTTGGCTCGAAAATTCAGGGGGCCTTTTTTCAAACAACTTCTATATTTTAATGGCATTCGGCTTGCAATAAACTGAAAACAATTTTAAATTATTAATTAATTATATTAAAATTCATATATTGAAGTAAAGCAGTACAGTATTTTTTCATCTTTTGCAATTGATTGATAAGGGTACGGTTGATTGAAACGTGAAACATAATGGAATTTCGAATCAGATTATGACCAGGTTAAATTGGCCATAAAGCAAATATTATTGTTCATATCAATTGAGCAACTTATTTTTTACCTGAAAATGGTATAATTAAATACTAATGTCAATTTTATAATAAAATAAAACAATTCCAAATTTCAAACCAATTAGTAACTCGCTGTAGGATATTATGTAAACATCACCCAAAGTTTCAGCGTCCTCTAGTGCGGGGCATTTTTGACGTTTGATCGCCTATAGCTATTTTCAATAAAAATTATACGCGAAATTCACAATATCCTGATTGGTACAAAAAAAAAAACAAACAGCATAATGTTTGAAAGAGCTATCGAATGAGCTATTTATAAATAATTTAGTTTAGAACCGTAGAAATGAATACTTAAATTTAAATTAAATGTTTTTTATTGTAGTGAAAAGTAATTAAGTAATTTATGTAATTAATCATTTTGGACCAGTAATTTGAGTAATTAATTGGCAGATTGGCAAGTAATAAACGCTTCTGGAAACCCTTGACTATATTTTGTGAGGACAATTTGTTTATCAGTTTTTAAGTACTTTTATGTATTTATTTCCCAATAAAATATGTTGTTGCAGCAATTCGTAATTTTTTCCATACTAAAATTCCATATGGTACACTTGCCCCACCTGAACAAGATTTGTTAAAAGCTCTCAACAAAAATAACCAAAAGTTAAATCATACTTTATAAAAGGCTCCAGTCATTGGTAGGGACACTACTGATTTAGGAAAAAATGTTTTCGATGTTTTCGTATTTTTTAGTCCGGCTGAAACTATTTTGGTGACTTCGGTATGCCCAAAGAAGCTATTTTGAATCATTAGTTTGTCCATATAATTTTCCATACAAATTTGGAAGCAGCCAAAAAAAAAACCTTGATTTGCAAAAAACACAATTTTTATTTAATTTTTTGATAAGTTTTAGGGGACATCAAATGCCAACTATTCAGAAATTTCCAGAATTAGCATAAAAATTTTGACTGAGTTATAAATTTTGAATCAATTCTGATTTAAAAAAAAAACGAAATATTGGTCGCAACAATTTTTCAACCTCATTTTTTGATGTAAAATCGAATTTGCAATCAAAAAGCACTTCAGTGAAATTTTGATAAAGTGCACCGTTTCCAAGTTATAGCCAGTTTAAGTAACTTTTTTAAGAATAGTAGTTTTTTTTTTTTTTTAATAAGTGCCCGTGTTTGCACACCTTCGAAATTTTTTTTTTATTTTGAAAAGCTGAGAAAATTTTCGATATTTTGCTTTTTAACTTTTGTTGATACGACCCTTGGTTGCTGCTATGCAAAGATTAAAAAAACAGGAAATTGATGTTGAACAACCCAAACAACACACCATTTTCTAATGCGATATCTCATTGGTGAAACTTTCTGATTTTTACAAAAAAAACAATATTTTCATATTTTTTTTTTGTTATCAAGACTAACATTTCAAGTGTTTTTGTTTTCAAAAATGTTTTATTGAGTTATTTTTTTAAATCAAATTTACAACTCCAATAATTCAAAATAACGTGAAATTTTCCGGATTCCGAACATGCTTAAATTGAGATCAAAAAGTGCCGTAATGGAGGCTTACAGGGCAAGAACTAACGTTGTAAAAAGTTTGTTATAGAAAAATCGAGAAACTATGAGAAAAACTGCAATTGGCCAAAAAGTTGATTCCGTAGTCCATTAAATTTCCTCACTTTTGACCTATAGGAGTATGGGTGTTGGAGGCTGTTGCAAAAAGTTACTGAGGTTTAAAAAAAATCAATGCTCGTTTTATCCCACTTCCCTTTGTCGTAGTGGGCTCATGTTTGGCATGAGTTCATCTCATGTTTAGACAAACAAACGCTGGAAGTTTCATACAAATCGGAGCACCTCGATACGACCTATATAACAAACCGAGCAAAATCTACAAAAAACTTACTCTTGAAGGAAAAAAAAAAAGATGTTCCTTTTTTCTTGTGACATCTAGGTAGTATCCTTGGAAACGAACTTAATTTTCAAAAAATGTGATTTGAAGTTCTTTTAAAACTTTTTTAAAAATGAATGCTTTACCCAAAGATTTTTTTTTTGCCTTACCCAAAGCGTTATCAAAGTGAATCGAATTGATATCTGGATGGAACACTTTTTTATTTGAGTTTGAAAATTGTGCTATTTCTTTACCTAGCCAATAACTCCCTTCAGGATAATCCAATATGGGATGTTTTATCCCTTATTTATTGCGTTTTTAACGGTGCACATCAACCAGAGATTTTGCATTAAGCCCTTTCAACTGTATTTTGTATATTTAAATTTAATTGAATTTTGCCAAAGTTACAGCCGTTTTAAGATTTTTACGTTTTTGAACCTTCAAACTTTGTGTCCCGATTTGTTCCTCTTCCCGTTGACCAAGAGTGCTCATATTTGGCCCAGATGCTCGTTTTATATGTACAGATAACTACTAAAACAAAATTTTTATGGCGTTACGAGATGAGTGGATGTGGACCAATTTATCCATTCTTTAGCAAAAACCATTTTCAACATCTTCTGATGACACAATATTTAACCAGTGCCATATATTGTAAAGAAACACTTGCACTCTTATACCCTGGAATACACCTACATATACTTTACGCAAACTCCTCCAGCACTTCTCTCACCACGCAAGCAAAAAAAAAAAAGAGCAATTATAATTTCTAAGCTGCGACTAATCCCATAAGCTCGGGCACACCTGTTTCTTGTCTTTCCTGAAAGCACCGTGTTCTGTACCACCCACGTGTGCCGCGAAAGCACGGTGAAATCAAGCAAGAGAAGGAAATCTAAGCTTGAGCTTGGAAAAGCGCAAACCCTCCGGTTGGAAAATGTACCAAGGAAGTACTTAAACAGCTCACCGTGAAAAGTTCCCGTCTTTATTTCGTCTTCGTTCATCAACGGAACCTCGGTCGTCGTTTTTTCTAAGAATCTTTATAAATTCATTTTTCATTTTGGAGCACTGCCAAGCTGGAAAAGCATCAATTTTCCTAACATGGTTTTACGGTTTTTACAGAGATGTTTTAAGACTTTGGTTGAAAGGAACGGCACGTGCAGCAGATTGACATTATCCGGAAGAAGTGGCAGGTAATACGACGGTGCAACACTGATAGATTGATTGTAAGCTGCATGGAGAATGTAAGCTGTGGTGTATTTTTAATACAATTTTTTGTGAAAAATCAATTTTCCACTAAACTTTGCAATCTGAAATCACTGTCCTGAACATAAAATCGCATGATCGAAAGTAATGACATGGCTAAATGATGACTTTTGAAAAAAAAACGACAGTTAATTCTTCATTTAAAAATCACAACATGAAGCAATTCAAAAATTTGAGATAAAAATTGAGCAGATATTGGCAACAACAAAAAACCAGACAAACAAAACAACATGCAAAAGAAGTACTTTGCCTACAATCCAACCAAACCTCAAGGTAATCGTTAAAATCGCTTCCCTAAAACCAGAACCCATCGTTATCCTTGTAAGGAGCGAATATAAATGTAAATATAGTCAAAACACACACACACACGTACTAATTCACAAACACATTCATGGGGGAAAAGAAAACAAAAATGATTGCATGTGTTCACTTTTTCTTCTTTTCTTGCTTTTCCAGAGCTGGGATTTGGCACAGATTCCGGGAAATATTGAGCCTATGCTGAGCCTCCCGCAGGATTTTGTCTTTGCCAGTTCCGCTTCGGAACAAAGGGCACGCACCGTGAAATTATGGGAACCGGCAAGCTGCAGCTTCAATCGGCAAGGGGGCCCCTCCAAACGCCCGGGTTTGGTTCCAGGGATTTCCACGCCATTCATATGCGATTGCGTTAAGGCAAGGAACTATTTTGAGTTTATTATGATTTCCTTAAAAAAAAAGGAAAAAAATTACAAATTGACAAAAAAAAATCTTTCTGAAAACATAATATATGCATTTTTTAAATATTTGATTCAAGTCAAAATTGCCAACATTACCCTAGACAAAATCCTACAGGGTGAGGATAGGCCTCTTTGTTTTGTGGCCCAAAGCTCGCAAGTGCCAGAGGCGGCTTAGAAAAAAAAAACACGTTTGCATGAGCCGGTGCCGAATGTGAATGTGTGGATGTTGGCATCACGGGAGCGATTTCCCTGCGATTGCTAGAGGGAACCATCCACCGTTACGCGTTTTGAAGAGGGGTCGTCTAGATTACGGAAGGTTCACGTCGGGTGGTGTTGCACAGTGTTGATTTAGAAAAAAATCTTTCGTTATTTTTAACTCTCTTTTTTTTATTTCCATGCATACCAACAAAAACAATTTAATTAAAATCAAAAATCTTTCTTAGATAGTTTACTTACATTTTCCCAAAATATGGTGAAATTTGATGAACTCTACCTTAAATGCTAATCGTTTGAAAATTGACCCGATCTCTCCCCTTAGAGGGGGTGACATTGGGTCAAATGAAAGTAAAATTAAGCTCAAATACAACGATATGGTAAAAACAAGTCATCCAACATCATTGTTATCCGAGCATTCGTTGGTGAAGGTTGTCTGAATCAACATGACTCGTCGCGTCCCGGCGCAAAACGCCGGCAATATTGCCCTACCTGCGGCTCAAGCAGGCAAAAAAGTGGGAATTTCCAAAAGGAAGGTTGAGGCCTCAACTGATGGCCAAAAACCGGGAATTTCCAAAAGGAAGGTGCTTTTGGAAGTGACATCGAACAGCAAAAAGACGAAAAAGAGCGACGGTACTGTACCCATGGATGAGGAGGAGGAGAACTCTTCATCGCACGAGGAGCAGCTTTTGAAGAACAACAAGTTCGCTGGACTGCCTGACGAGGACCAGGTAGCGGAAGCAAAGGAGAATGAAGTGAAACAGCGAAAGGAGAAACTGCCTCCTTTTTATGTGCGGCAATCAGCAGCAACGATCGACTTTCGAGCGGGGCTGGTTGAACTCATCAAGTCTGGGAAAGTCCTAGGCAACATTCGTCTGTGTCAAGACGGATTTAAGGTGCTGGTGCAATCCAGGCAGCACTATCAACTGGTCAAGGATTACTTGACCGAAAACGAGGCGGAGTACTTTACCCATGATGTCGTCATGGATAAGCCGTTCAAAATCGTCGTCAGAGGTCTGTACGACATGCCAGTGGAGGAATTAGCTGCCGAGCTAAAAGTTTTGAAACTGGATGTGTTGGCCGTGCACAAAATGAGCCGACGCAACAAAGACATCAAGTACCGTGACCAGCTCTACCTGCTGCATTTGGCTAAGGGATCGACGACGCTTCCTGAGCTGAAGGCAATCCGAGCGGTTTTCAACATTATCGTGTCGTGGGAGCGATACCGACCAGTGCACCGTGACGTCACACAGTGCTTCAACTGCCTGGGTTTCGGGCACGGAGGTAAGAACTGCCACCTGAAGCGTCGTTGCGCCAAATGTGGTACCGATGCGCACATCACATCCCAGTGCATCCAAGATTCGCTGGTGAAGTGCCTCAACTGCAACGGTGAGCACTCGTCAACCGACCGAAAGTGCCCCAAGAGAGCTGAGTTCGTGAAAATTCGGCAGCAAGCATCGACGAAGAATCAGCCTCAGCGTCGTAGAACTCCTCCAGCCCTGGTGGAGCAAAATTTTCCACCTCTTCAACCGCGACGCCAGGTCCCAAACTTGGCACCGTTGCCGTTAGATCCCAGGAAGAGAGCTGAGATGAATCATCCACGGCCGGGTTCCAGCCAGGAGCCGAGACCGCCACCACCGGGCTTCAGCCAGGAGCCAAGACCAACTCAAGAACCAGCAGTTGAGGAAAATGGTAATGATCTTTACACCTCAACCGAACTCCTCAATATTTTCCAACAGATGTCCGCTGCACTGCGTGGATGCAAAACCAAGACCCAGCAGATTGAAGTGCTGACCTCGTTCGTCATCCAGTATGGATCGTAGGTCTCTCAAGCTGCTGAATTGGAACGCTTGCTCCATTAGGAGGAAGAATTTAGAGCTGGTGGATTTTCTTCGCGAGAAGGAGATCGACGTAGCTGCCATCACGGAAACTCATCTGAAGCCCGGTGAAAAAGTTTATCTGCAAAACTACAAGATCGCGACGCAGCTCGATAGGACCACCTCTGGAGGAGGAGGTGTGCTTGTCGCTGTTCATCGTGATCTCAAGCCACGCCGGCTACCACACTTCAAGCTGGACATCATCGAGGCCGTTGGGGTGGAAATTCCCACTTCGGTTGGCCCAGTACTCTTCATTGCTGCATACTGCCCACGTCAGGTGAATGCCAGAGATGGTTCAGCAGCAAAACTGAAGAGCGATATCCAGAAGCTGACACGGCGGAGCGCAAAGTACATCATCGCTGGTGACCTCAACGCGAAGCATGAAGTTTGGGGCAACAGCAGGAGGAATCGGAACGGAGTGATTCTGCACAACGATCTGCAAAACGGATACTACAACGTTGTGAGTCCGGATCGTCCAACGAGGGTGGCTCGGTCTGGGAATCACTCAATCATCGACTTCTTCATTACCAATATGGTTGAGAACGTGGCTCACCCTGAGGTGTTTGAAGAGCTGAGTTCTGATCACTATCCGGTGGTTGTGGAGGTTGGAGCTTCCGTTACTCCGCAGCGGCAACCAACCCGGAAAGATTACCACAACGTTGACTGGCAGCAGTTTCAGCAAGTGGTAGACAGCAACATCGACTATGATCAACACCCGGAAACTTCTGCTGATATTGATCGTTCGCTGGAGGTGATCCAGCAGGCTATCAACCAAGCAGAGGCTGCCAACGTTCGGGAGGTTCCTGTTAATTTTAAGGTAACTGATATTGACGTAGATACTAAACACTTGATTAGACTTAGAAATGTTTATAGGAGACAATATCAACGGACTGGGGACTATGACAAAAAGATTTCAGTAAACAATTTGAACAAAATCATACAAGATCGACTTGACAATATCAGAAATCAAGAATTTTCAAAACATGTAAGCCAGCTTGGGAATTATTCAAAACCATTTTGGAAACTTTCAAAAATTCTTAAAAACAAACCAAAGCCTATTCCTCCTCTTATTGTTGAGGATTCTCCTTTGATTACATCCGAGGAAAAGGCAAATGCACTTGGGCTTCATTTTGTTAGTTCACATAATCTTGGCGCTTCCATGACCAGCCGTAAAGAAACATCAGTTGCCAATAGTATTTCAACAATCAATGACTCTTCCTTTGAATTTCCTGCAGATTCCCATGTTTCTGGTGAGGAAGTCAAAGTTGCAGTTAAACAAATGAAAAATATGAAAGCTCCAGGCTTTGATAACATTTTTAATCTAGTGTTGAAAAAACAGAGTGATCAGTTCTTTCAACATCTAGCCAATATTTTCAATAAATGTTTGCAACTTGGTTACTTCCCCACCAATTGGAAACTGGGCAAAGTCATACCAATTTTGAAGCCTCAAAAAGATCCAACATCGCCAACAAGTTATCGTCCCATTAGTCTTTTGAGTAGTCTGTCCAAACTCTTTGAGAAGGTCATCTATTCGAGGCTTTTGGATTTTACCAACGATAATAATATAATTTTGAATGAGCAGTTTGGCTTCCGTAAGGGACATAATACTGCTCATCAGCTTACGAGAGTAACCAAAATCATCAAGCAGAACAAGCTTGAGTCTAAATCAACTGCTATGGCTTTGTTGGATGTTGAGAAGGCTTTTGACAATGTTTGGCATGATGGTTTGATACATAAACTGTATTTATACGGTTTTCCAATGTATCTCATCAAAATTATCCAGCACTATCTTTCGGAGAGATCGTTCAGGGTTTTTCTGAATGGGATTGCTTCTGGATTATTCAACATTGATGCTGGGGTTCCCCAAGGAAGTATTCTTGGCCCACTTCTGTACAATATTTTTACATCTGATTTGCCTACTCTTCCTGGTAATGGTGTGTTGTCACTTTTTGCTGATGACACTGCCGTTATTTATAAGGGTAAAATAACCAGATATTTAGTTGGCCGTCTTCAGAAGGGTCTTGACGTTCTCTCCGAATACTTTGGTGACTGGAAAATTCGCATAAATGCAGCCAAAACTCAAACCATCATTTTCCCTCTTTCCAAATCGGCCAGATTTGTCCCAAAGGATGATGTTTTGATTAAAATGAATGATGTTTCAATACCCTGGTCAAAGGAAGTTGTCTATTTAGGTCTCATACTTGACTCGAAACTATTGTTTCGGCAGCATGTAGATAAAATATTGAACAAGTGCAGCATTCTCATCAGGTGCTTGTACCCTTTAATTAACAGAAAATCAAAGCTATCTTTGAAAAATAAGCTAGCAGTTTACAAACAAATAATTTACCCCGTTATTGAGTATGCAGTACCTGTTTGGGAGTGTTGCGCTAGAACTCATAAATTGAAGCTCCAGCGTGTCCAAAACAAGGTACTCAAAATGGTTTTGAATGTTCCTGGCTGGACAAGATCAAGTGAGGTTCATGAATTAGCAGAAGTAAAAATGTTGGATCAGAAGATTCAAGAAAAATGTTTGAAATTCAGGGAAAAATGTGCTATATCTGAATACCCCTTGATTCAAGGATTGGTTTAGTTTATGGTAAGATTAAGTTAGTTTTAAGTTAGGTTATGTTTTCTTAAAATTTTTTTTTCCTCGTTGTACCTAGTGTTACAAAAATGATAAATCATATACTTTTAAAGTTAAGAAAATGAACAGTGTTTAAATCACGAAAAGCAAACTAAAGCTGAAGAGCCACAGCTGACCACTTATTATGTAAACCAAATGTAATTATTATAAGAAAGATTCAATAAAGTATATTTAATTCAAAAAAAAAAAAAAAAGTCATCCAACAGTGTTTCTTGTTCGAGGGAATCGTATTGACATGCTACAATGTTTGAAGTAGAGATTTGCTTATTTTATTATTTCGGTAAAAATTGAAGAGAACATTTCTAAATATTATTTCTGAATCTTTATATCATGAGTTCAGATTACTTTTTTAATAATTGATGGCTTACAAGGTAATTTGAAGGATAATAAAAAATGGCATGAAGTAGCTATGCATTAGAGTGTAACAAAAATGACTTTTTGGCGGGCATTCAAGGGTTTGTTCCGGTGGGCGTATTGAGCCCAAATCCAGAATATGAGCTTGATTGGACGTAACAGGAGCTGGCGCTTTGCATTTGAATTTTAAATGGGATTTAACCCGTAAAATAAGATTTTTCCAAAAATGTCATTTTTTGAGGCATTTAGGCCACTGAAGCGTTTATTTTCAACATCATTGGGGTGAAGGCCAGATCCTTGCGCATCTTTTGGTATATATAACATTGAAATTTGGAGCACCCAGACCTTCAAAGTTTGTCATTTTTTTCGAAAAATTGACCGCAGCAAAATCAAATGGCGTCTAGGGCGTCGCGAGGCGCGACGCATATCATTTTTGCCGGGGCTGATTTTTTGAAAAAATGCCAAACTGTGAGGGTCTGTACCGAGCACCAGGGTGCTCCAAATTGCAATGTTTTATATCCAAAAAGATGCGCAAGGATCTGGCCTACACGCCAATGATGTTGAAAATAAACGCTTCAGTGGCCTAAATGCCTCAAAAAATGACATTTTTGGAAAAATCTTATTTTACGGGTTAAATCCCATTTAAAATTCAAATGCAAAGCGCCAGCTCCTGTTACGTCCAATCAAGCTCATATTTGGGATTTGGGCTCAATACGCCCACCGGAACAAACCCTTGAATGCCCGCCAAAAAGTCATTTTTGTTACATCCTACTATGCATATGTGAGCATATTTAGCATAAAAATTAAATATGATGTTTGATTAAAAAAAAGTAATTAAAAACATGAAAAGTTGGGTTTAAAAAAATATTATTGGAGTTTAAAAAAAGCCTTATGCTTGAAAAGGTCAGATGTTTAAAATCACTTTTTTTTCAAAAAAATTCAGGTTAACAAATCTAATTTTTTTTTGATATTTGAATTTTTTTACATATTTTAGAAGACAAAAACCCGCAGCTATTTAACTATAGAAAAGAAGGGAAAAACAGCTTTTTTAATAGAAAGGATACCTGAAAATATTTTTTAACTTAAGTTTTCAATGAACAATCGAATTTCCTTTCGAAAAGTGCTTCAATTTTATTTTCTGATGCATCATTTTCTAGTATTAGACAATTTTGCAAAATATTAAAAACTGAGAACACCCATGAGAAATTTATACGTTGAAAGTTGTGTTTCACCTTCCTGATTAAGAATATGTTCAATTCAAAATATTCTATTGGCAAAAATTGCGTTGTACAGAAAAATGTGTTTTTTCATACTAATGAAAAAGCCTGGTACTAAATAAAAATTTTAAAAAAAATGGATAAATGAACTTTTCAGAAAGTTTATACTAATTAAAGGCAAAAGAAATCTAAAACATTTTGTAACACGATTTATAATAAGGCTTAAGGGTGCACAGCAACGAAGGATGTTGTTGTCTTCTTATTCCAAAATTGTCAAACTTACGGACCCAATCCTGCAACTACGGGATTGTAAAATTAGTGAAACTTTGTTGTAAATTACTTTGTGGATAGTATTTTAGGGTAAGAATTAAAAAATATTTCGATAGTACCCGTAATTTTAAAGATACTAAAATGTCTGCAACAAAAATCTGGGTGCAAAAGTTCTGGTTGCTGTGCACCGTTAATTAAAAATATTAGAATTTACTTGAGCCATCATGCGCCTCCTTCCATGGTACTTCATATGGGAAAACACTTTTTTCTGAAAAAACGCAATTTTCACCGATAGAATATTTTGAATCGAACATATTATTAATCAGGATGGTGAAAAACAAATTTCTTCGTAAAAAATCCCATGGCAGTTTTCGATTTATTATATTTTGCTTCCTCCATACCGTCATTTATAATTTGGCTAATGTTTGAAAAGTTTCCATTATGGAAAAAAGCAAATGAATTTAAAAAAAATATATATTTAAAATGTAGTACATTATTTTCAAATGAATTCCTGTTCTTGTAAAGTAAAAAACATTTTTTAAATTTTCCAAAAATGACTCTGCGCAATCGATTGTAACTCTACATTATTTGATGATTTTTTTGTTAAAGAAAAAGTTGTGAACAATGCTTGATAATATTTTCAAATGTTAAAAATATGCATGATATAGACAAAATTGGTTTGTCCGGGACATTTTAAAACACTATATCATAGCTTCTTCTATAAAAATATTCATCAAATAATGCAAGATACAATTGCGTTTAGTCATTTTTGGAAATAGAAAAAAAAGTTCTAACTCCATAAAAGAATAGTGTTTTATTTCGTTATAATTTCATAAATAAAATATTTAAAAATATTTAAAAATAGTTTATTATAAAACATTGAGCCAACAAAATTTAAATAACATGCCATAGTCTCAACTTTTGAATGTCAAAAATGTTTTAAAATTTATTTTACACTGGTTAATTTTCTTGCAAGATTTAGTTTTTAAAAAAATTTATGATTTGACGAACACAAAAATTTTAGCAAAAAAAAAAACAAAAAAAAAAACATTTTTATATAAACCCAAACATGCCAAAAATGAATTTAAATGTAGGGGAGTAAAAAAAATTTATGTACCAACTTATGTGCTTTTAAAACACATTAATTAAAAAATATATATATGAGCCGTTGGCAAGATAGAACGTTCTTATGGAAATACATTTAAAGACGTTTTAGGAAAATTTCTATTCAAATTGTAACTAGCATAAAATCACAGTGTTCCTTCATATTTTTGTTGATGCGTTTTCCCTACTTCAGACGCTTCCACCGTGAACGTTCATGTTGGTTTTCACTGGAACGCACTGCGAGTGTGGCAGAATGTGGATGTTATTTTTTTCTTGTTTTCCCTTTATTTTTCCCCCGGGTGTGCGAGAGCGCGCCTTCTCTCTGGCGTGGAAAATTAAAACCGAGAACCGAGATTGTTTTCAATCACGGGAAACACATCTACCCCCTCTCGTGACGGTGTGGTGGATTTTCAAGGAAATTGCTAGGCTACTCTGGGTGGGAGAGTGAGTTATTCAGATGATATGGAACACAAATAGAGGGGTTGCTGTGGAGTGGAGGGTTTGTTGAACTTTGTAGGGAATAATTCATTACAAGTTTTTTTGTTCATCAATATTTTTTTTGTGCGATTTCAAATTCCGATGATCCGATTTAAAAAAAAATGTCTCCCCCAAGTTCCACTTACCGGTACAGCTGTCCCAGGTTGTAGTGGGCATTGATGTGCTCCGACGAGTACCGAATCGCCTCCAGGAAGTGGTACTCTGCCGGACCAAAGTCGACCATCAGCGTCCCGATGTTGTTGTGGGCACTGGCATAGGTTGGCCACAGGCACAGGGCCTCACGGTAGTGCACGATGGCGTCCTCCGGTTGGGACGAGTCGCGCAGGTAATTCCCGAAGTTGTAGTGCATTTTGGCGTTGTGGGGTAGGGTTTGGAGACCGGATCTAGGAGGGAAAACAATTACGTCATACAACTTGATTCAGCTTTACGAGAAGATGCCTTACCTTAGGAGTGCCTCCCGTGAGCTCCAGTCTACGTTGCGGGTAAGGGTCTTCAGGGTACCGGCTGCTATCAGGAGGATGCCAAACGCCATGATGGGCTTTCGTAGCTTGGGAACGCGCTCCCAGAGCCGCTGGGCACCGTACACCACCAGAATAACGCTGCCCATGCTAGAAAAGATACAAAATTTGGTGTTTGTCACAAGTTTTGAAACAATAATAACTGTAAAAAAAATCTAAAAATGATCTGCAATTATCTTTTTTTAATTGCAATACTGTATTGTCAACATCTCTTCCCTTGGGGTTGCCTTTTAAATAGGTCTATTAAAAAAGATGTATGGCACTCCCATCAATTGACGTTAAAATGCCTTCTCACCAATCTTTTGAGTGATAAGCACTTCCGGAAATAACCCCAACTCCATTCGTTCGTTGGAGCTGATATTTACTGCCCCACTCATCGTTAGCCGTGAAATCAATTGGTCCGGGAAAAGCGAAACGTTTCTCGGGAGGGAAAAATCTTGATAAAACGCCCCCACACCGAACATTTCTAAAACGCCATAACGAATCCAATTTAGTTTTGATTACTTCGGAAAACTTCCGGCACACGTTCGAGTCTCTCACTCTTTGTATGTTAGTGTGTGTGATTTACTTTGTGACGCTGAGTGTGTGTGTTATTCTTTTCTTTTCTCACGTCTCTCTAGCCATCACGGTGGAACGATTGATGGTGATGGTAGGCAGTCAGTCAGGCGCTTTCGGTGGCAAATAAATTGATTTGATTCAGCAGAAATACAAAAGGGAAAGCTTGCTGCCAGAAACACGAACACCTGACACGTACCGGCATTATATTAGTTGGTCGTTAGGAACAACTTAATTTTAGGATATTTTATGACTTTGACTAAGCAAAAAGCCTTTCTAGAAAAATATTAAAAAAAAACATGAAAAAACTGTTAAAAAAATTACTGCAAAACTGAAGAAGAATAAGTAACTTACCTAGGAATGTAGAGCACTCGCTCGGCAACGACGAAACCGACGGTTACAACTAAATTCGTGGCCGGAAGGAACGGTAGCACCAGCAGCAGAAACCCCAGCACAACCGGAACGTGACGTTGGTGCTGTTCATAAGTGAATAAAAAAATATTTAAGAAAAAAATTAGTGCAACGTTTTCAATGGGGTAATTGATCATTACTTTGGCTTTTTTTTTTATATCAGGATGATTATACACAAATAATTAGACTTTTTATTTAATAAAAATTTGCATAAAATTAATAAAAAATGCATAAATAACATCCACTTGCCCTCCTTCAACCAAATTCTTAAAAGCAAACTGCTTCTGATGCTGCTACAAGAAAAAAAAACAGTGTTGAGTCTGAAGCCAAATGAGTGTAAGCTTGGAAACCTTTGGTGTTGTAAACAGCTTCTAGACAGATGAAGCTGGGGTCTGAGTTAGGAGAGCCCTTTTTTTCTTACCTACAGAATAAGCTTTAAATATCTATATATCGTCAGCTGTGTGCTATCTTGTGACATAGACCATTTTGGTCGAAAATGAGTTAAAGATGACGTTTTGCTATACTTAACAAACACTACAAGATGCTTAAACCCGATTTTGGAAACTCGCTTCCGTTTTTCGGATATCGCAATGCACACTTGTAACAGACCATTGTATCATCAAAATGATCGTGCACTCTTGTGACACGTCATACATGTTGTTGGAAAATGTGGAAAAATTTGCTTGTTTTTCACCAATTTATGTTGATACACATTTTCTGAAAGCAATGCAATATTTTGTTTTTGAAAATATACCGATTAAGTTAGTTAAACTATTGATTGAAGCCTATTTTAGTTTGTAGGGGAATTCTGTGCACACTTGTGACACGTAGTACAATTTTACTTTCGAAACACACTTGTGACACGTGCTTTTCAGATTTTTGTTTACATAATTTACTGTATCTTTTAACTGGTGTAACAAAATTAGTTGAAACTTGGAGCGTTTGTTAAGCGATAGTATACGAACCGATTGCTTTAAAAAGTTTGGCTCTACCATTCATAGTTTTGAAAATATTTATCATCAAACTTTAAAAATTGATTTTCTCGAATAGTACTAAATGGTTGTTGTCACAAGATAGCACACAACAGACGATATATAAAAAATTTCGATGGTTTTGTTCGAACGCGAATCAGTTGAACACGAAACGTCGGATCGAGGCGCTTTTTGTTGCATGAGGTTCGTGTAAACCCAAGGAAGGTTTATATGCAAAAAAAAATGCCACTTTGGCCACTCTGGGACCGTTTCCGGAGCAGCTGCAGATTGTATAGGAAAATTTAAGTAAACTCAAATTTTGATCACAGGAGGCTGAATAAGCAAACAAGCTATACGTCAAGACGAAGTTTGTCGGGTTAGGCTTGTTTTTATATAAATCATGTTGAATATTTTAAAGTAATTCTTTTAATGTTAAAATAGAATTTGAAGATTATTTGGTCCTCTTCAAAATTTCTCTTAAAAGTTGAATATTTGAAGATCAGTTTGATAACTCAAATTGTTTCAAAAGTATTAAGTGTTAAATTTTGGTGGTGCTAGTACAAATTTTAATTAAAATGTTTGAACCTCTTTCTAAATTTTAAATAACAATCTATTTATTTTTTGCCTTCCCTGCGTCTTTAACCAGTATGATTCCATTGGCAAGTTAAACAAATTTCGAATTTAAAACCCAATTTTCAAAATGTTATACTAAACATATTGTTAATGTTATGCAACTGCTTAAAGAGTCCGATTTGCGATGCCTTTCCTTCGGGTCGCTAAGCACAGGGAAAACCAGCTGCCCTGGTAGCAACCTGCGCTAACTAACACCCTTAAAATCGAGGTCTACAAACTGACATGGCGGGCGCCGTTGGTGGCCAATGACTGTTACCTATACGCAACTGATCTAGTTTTAGCAATCATGATGTTTTATCTTTTCAGCGCATTCATACATGCTGTTGACAAGGGAAACACCACTAGATCGTCGAAGCCTATGATCAGTAGTGCTGAAAGGATATTACGGTTCTGTTCAGCAACGGAGGGGCAACCATGGGTGGTCTCTCATGCTCATGCTCATGCTCATGCTCATGCTCATGTTAATGTTATGCAACTGCTTAAACTTTGCAAAATATCGATGAATGTGCGAAAGCAAAATTCTTAAGATTTTGCACCTTTGAGCCTCATTTTTTTATTTGACATCTAAAACGTTGGCCTAAGTATGAGTTTTAGGCTTTTATGTAATTTTAAACAGCGAATGTATTAAGAAATATTTAAAATCTTCTTGTATTTAAAATAGGGGACTGTCCATTTCATTATTTTAAATTTAATTTCATCAATCATAAAATATTTAGTATTTTTGAATATGGGTCATTCTCCGACAATTCATACAGCAATTTCCCCGACCCCTCTTCGATTTGCTTGAAACTTTGTCCTGGGGAGTAACTATTGTCCGTTTTTCTATATCTTGTGACGGAGGGGCGGTACGACCCTTTCCATTTTTGAAAATGCGAAGAAAGACTTGTTTTTCAATAATTTGCAGCCTGAAAAGGTGAAGAGATAGAAATTTGGTGTCAAAGAGACTTTTATGCAAAATTGTACGCCCGATTTGATGGCGTTCTCTAAATCCCCAAAAAAATGTTTTATTTTGACAACAAAACTTTGTCCTAAGGGCACTGTCTACGGGTGTCAATCCAAAATTTCGCGAAGCAAAAGTGTAACGATTTGTGTAATTGTTTAAACGCTTATATCTTCCACCCAATTCAAGCAATCTGCATGCTTTATCCACCAAACGAAAGGGGAAGTCTTAAATTGCAAGTAGACTACCTCACAAAGTTGATAAAACTTTGTTAAAGTATTCAAAAGTTAAGATGAAAATAAAAAATGAATGCAGGAAAAATACCGGCTGCTGATTGGCTGAGAGCATTTAGCAAATTTTGCCTTCTCTCCTGTTTTCGTGGAATTGTCACGCGAGAATGTTGCACCACTGTTGCCACATTTCATGCGAACTATTTAAGCTAACAGATAGCCTCAGAAAAATTCAGTGCCTGACGAGGTTTCGACAAAGGCGGATCCACGGTGGTAATTTTATTGCTCACACACACACACACGCACACATTGAAAGACACAGTTTGTGCACTAAATTGGGAGGAATTCTGTTCTTATGAAGATTGTGAGGACGGTCACCAGACCAGAATGATTTGGGGCAATGGGCTTGGGACCACATTTATAGGATATTGGCCACACCCGGAGTGGCCAGTGCCCTCGGGAAGGTTCTACCGGGGGGACATTTATGGAACCATACAAATTGGGGCAATATGGGTATCAAAATTCATGGTTTTTGATACTGGTAATGAAAATGGCCATTTTGACTGGATTGGCCACACCCGGAGTGGCCAGTGCCCTCGGGAAGGTTCTACCGGGGGGACATTTATGGAACCATACAAATTGGGGCAATATGGGTATCAAAATTCATGGTTTTTGATACTGGTAATGAAAATGGCCATTTTGACTGGATTGGCCACACCCGGATCGGATTGGCCACACCCGGAGTGGCCAGTGCCCTCGGGAAGGTTCTACCGGGGGGACATTAATCGAACCATACGACTTGGGACAATATGGGTATCAAAATTCATGGTTTTTAAAACTGGTAATGCAAATGGCCATTTTGACTGTATTGGCCACACCCGGAGTGGCCAGTGCCCTAGGAAAGGTTCTCCCGGGAGGACATTTATGGAACCATACAAATTGGGGCAATATGGGTATCAAAATTCATGGTTTTTGATACTGGTAATGAAAATGGCCATTTTGACTGGATTGGCCACACCCGGATCGGATTGGCCACACCCGGAGTGGCTAGTGCCCTCGGGAAGGTTCTACCGGGGGGACATTTATGGAACCATACAAATTGGGGCATTATGGGTATCAAAATTCATGGTTTTTGATACTGGTAATGAAAATGGCCATTTTGACAGGATTGGCCACACCCGGAGTGGCCAGTGCCCTAGGAAAGGTTCTCCCGGGAGGACATTTATGGAACCATACAAATTGGGGCAATATGGGTATCAAAATTCATGGTTTTTGATACTGGTAATGAAAATGGCAATTTTGACTGGATTGGCCACACCCGGAGTGGCCAGTACCCTCGGGAAGGTTCTACCGGGGGGACATTAATCGAACCATACGACTTGGAGCAATATGGGTATCAAAATTCATGGTTTTTGAAACTGGTAGTGAAAATGGCCATTTTGACTGGATTGGCCACACCCGGATCGGATTGGCCACACCCGGAGTGGCCAGTGCCCTCGGGAAGGTTCTACCGGGGGGACATTAATCGAACCATACGACTTGGGACAATATGGGTATCAAAATTCATGGTTTTTGAAACTGGTAGTGAAAATGGCCATTTTGACTGGATTGGCCACACCCGGATCGGATTGGCCACACCCGGAGTGGCCAGTGCCCTCGGGAAGGTTCTACCGGGGGGACATTAATCGAACCATACGACTTGGGACAATATGGGTATCAAAATTCATGGTTTTTAAAACTGGTAATGCAAATGGCCATTTTGACTGTATTGGCCACACCCGGAGTGGCCAGTGCCCTCGGGAAGGTTCTACCGGGGGGACATTAATCGAACCATACGACTTGGAGCAATATGGGTATCAAAATTCATGGTTTTTAAAACTGGTAATGAAAATGGCCATTTTGACCGGATTGGCCACACCCGGAGTGGCCATTCCCTTGGAGGAAGGTTCTACTGGGGGGACATTAATCGAACTATTCGACTTGGGGCATTATGGGTATCAAAATTCATGGTTTTTGATACTGGACATGAAAATTACCATTTTGATTGGACATTTTCCGAACCATACTTGTTTTGCCAATTTATTTCCACAGAGGTGCCAAAGATTGAAAACATTTTATAGGAATAAATTATTTAGGATTAAATACATAGGCAATGTTTTAAAAATATAAAATAAAATAGAATATTTTTTAGGAGTTTTGTACAAAGTTCTTTGTCATATTGGTCATGTAGAACATAACCACCTGCACCTTTTTTCATTGAAAAAAATACTTTAAAAGATTAAAAAACTCTGCCATTTTCCGTTACTTAATTGTAATTTTTTTGGCACATGTCATTTTAAGGGAAATTTAATTTAATTTCGAAATTTACATTAACCCAGGAGGGTATTTTTTTTCTTTTAGAACATTTTTTTTTATTTTAAAATTTCGTGTTTTTTCTAACTTTGCAGGGATATTTTTTTAGTGTGTGTGTGTGTGTGTGTGTGTGTGTGTGTGTGTGTGTGTGTGTGTGTGTGTGTGTGTGTGTGTGTGTGTGTGTGTGTGTGTGTGTGTGTGTGTGTGTGTGTGTGTGTGTGTGTGTGTGTGTGTGTGTGTGTAGCGAAATTATGGGAAAGTATAATTTGTATCAGACTGTGTACATGCCGAATGCTGATACAGCTTATCTCAGTCCCGGGTATTAGGTGGTGATAGCCCTCGCGCTGCTTCCAACGACCCATTTCAGAATGACAGAGCTCCTTGCGGTCCAATTCCGAGGTCGCTGGGCATTGTTCGGCCCCGATCGGTTCTTGCGATCTTTCGAATGCTGTATCGAACAGCTGCAAATTTTAACTTTTATATCAAGTTTTTGGAGAAAAACTTTGATCCTTGAAAACCACAAATTCGGAAAACCTTTTTCTTACGGATGTAAACAAACTTTGATTCTCTCCAGGAGCATATATTTTTTACTAAATAATGACTTCATACATTGAAATCAATTAAACTCAAGCTAATGTTATGTTTTATGACTGGTCTGTTATTTTTTTGTGAAAAAAATCAGTTAAATTCAGGTGTTCCACAATTGTGGGAGGCACAATAATATCCCACAATTATGGATCAGGCAATTTGGAGGCAGTGTTTTGCTGCTCAGAATATAATAGTCTTGAAATGAACTTTTTTGTTCAAAAAGTACTACTTTTACTAGTGAAATAGCAAGAGAATGTCCAAATGCAGGTGCTAAAAATAGCAGGGTCGCCAGAAAAAAAAGCATTTGGCATGCTATTGAAAAATAATCACAAAAGTGTTCCGAATTTGTGGGTGTTCCGAATATGTGGGATGACTGTACCTAAAAATAATAAAATTGTGAGCACAATTTTGCTTCCTTCTCACAAAACAACTGAAAACTGATGATTTAAGCCTCAATTGGTCCCGTCCTTCCGCCATAAAACCTGCCTGGAAATCGAATTTCAAAAAACTTTTACGACGTTCGTTAAACATACCCCAGCTTGGAACGCATTGTCCACAGAATTTTATTCATTTGCCAACTCCGTATGCCACACGTCCCACACACCTCCCTCCTCCACTTTCAAACATATTACCTAATGAATACGAATGAGATGAAAGTTCCTCGTTTCGAGACACTTCACTTTTTCACAGAAACCAACCATCCGGACGGACGTAGTGTGGCCAGGACCTCTTCCCTTTTTTCAACTCTACCCATTTCCTCGTCAGGTGAAAAAATAAAATAAAAACTTCTGGAAAAGCGCCTCTAGGATGGGAAATTGGAAGCAGTCGTGGCGCAACCAAAAGGGGGAAAAACTATATTACTGGAAGAAAATTGGGCTCGCCAGGAAAAAACTTGGCTGCTCCTTAGTAAGACGACAACAACATCAACAACATCGCCAAGTCCCGGGGAAAACTCTTTCCCTTGCTTCTGGACTGACGTTGACTGGGAAGTTGATTTAATTTATTCATGGCGTTTGTCGGCAGAGCAGGAAGTAAGCAATCGAAAAACGGACCAAAGGATTGGAAGGGGGTGGGAGCGACACTCTAAGTGAGTGTTTGTGTTGGGTATCCGTGTGTTGTGGGAGTATTTACTGAACGGTGTAAATGTGAACATTCCTACTTGCAGGGCTGTGGAGTCGGAGTCGGAGTCGGAGCCGGAGTCGGTGGAGTCGGGTCTTTTTGAGGACCTGGAGTCGGAGTCGGAGTCGGAGTCGTCAAAACTCGAACAGCTGGAGTCGGAGTCGGAGCCGGAGTCGGCTAAATTTTTATGAGCTGGAGTCGGAGTCGGAGTCGGAGCCGAATATTTCTGATAACCCGGAGTCGGAGTCGGAGTCGGAGTTATCTTAAGTTCAACAAAATTATGTACATTGTTTATTAACAACTATTATTTATTGTTATTGTTAGTGTTATAATGCAGGTTAATTCATGGAACTTCGTATATTTTCAATCGTTTTGCCTTCCTCACTGAGGTAAGGCTATAATCCTGCTCTAAAAATGAACTTCGTATAAAAACGTCGTAGACCCACCTTCATGTATACATATCGACTCAGAATCGAAAACTGAACAAATGTCTGTGTGTATGTGTGTGTGTATGTGTGTGTGTATGTGTGTGTGTATGTGTGTGTGTATGTATGTATGTGACCAACAAACTAGCTCATGTTTCTCGGCACTGGCTGAACCGATTTGAACCGAACCTGTTGCATTCGACTTGGTTTAGGGTCCCATAGATCGAGTTTTATACAGATTGAAGTTTCGATTAGTAGTTCAAAAGTTATGTATAAAAATGTGTTTTCACAAATATCCGGATCTAATTTAAATGTATGTAAACTATGTCCGGGTCTATCATCCGACCCATCGTTGGTTAGGTTATCAAAAGACCTTTCCAACGAGTCCAAAACATTGAAGATCTGGCAACCCTGTCTCGAGAAATGGCCACTTAAGTGATATTTATGTACTTTTTGCTAGCCGGATCTCACTTAAATGTATGTAAACTATGTCCGGATCCACCATCCGACCCATCGTTGGTTAGGTTATCAAAAGACCTTTCCAACGAGTCTACAACATTGAAGATCTGGCAACCCTGTCTCGAGATATGGCCAATTAAGTGATAATTATGTACTTTTTGCAAGCCGGATCTCACTTAAATGTATGTAAACTATGTTCGGATCCACCATCCGACCCATCGTTGGTTAGGTTATCAAAAGACCTTTTCAACAAGTCCAAAACATTGAAGATCTGGCAACCCTGTCTCGAGATATGGCCACTTAAGTGATATTGATGTACTTTTTGCAAGCCGGATCTCACTTAAATGTATGTAAACTATGTTCGGATCCACCATCCGACCCATCGTTGGTTAGGTTATCAAAAGACCTTTCCAACGAGTTTACAACATTGAAGATCTGGCAACCCTGTCTCGAGATATGGCCAATTAAGTGATAATTATGTACTTTTTGCAAGCCGGATCTCACTTAAATGTATGTAAACTATGTCCGGATCCACCATCCGACCCATCGTTGGTTAGGTTATCAAAAGACCTTTTCAACGAGTCCAAAACATTGAAGATCTGGCAACCCTGTCTCGAGATATGGCCACTTAAGTGATATTGATGTACTTTTTGCAAGCCGGATCTCACTTAAATGTATGTAAACTATGTCCGGATCCACCATCCGACCCATCGTTGGTTAGGTTATCAAAAGACCTTTTCAACGAGTCCAAAACATTGAAGATCTGGCAACCCTGTCTCGAGAAATGGCCACTTAAGTGAGATTTATGTACTTTTTGCAAGCCGGATCTCACTTAAATGTATGTAAACTATGTCCGGATCCACCATCCGACCCATCGTTGGTTAGGTTATCAAAAGACCTTTCCAACGAGTCTTAAACATTGAAGATCTGGCAACCCTGTCTCGAGATATGGCCACTTAAGTGAGATTTATGTACTTTTTGCAAGCCGGATCTCACTTAAATGTATGTAAACTATGTCCGGGTCCACCATCCGACCCATCGTTGGTTAGGTTATCAAAAGACCTTTTCAACGAGTCCAAAACATTGAAGATCTGGCAACCCTGTCTCGAGATATGGCCACTTAAGTGATATTGATGTACTTTTTGCAAGCCGAACCTCACTTAAATGTATGTAAACTATGTCCGGATCCACCATCCGACCCATCGTTGGTTAGGTTATCAAAAGACCTTTTCAACGAGTCCAAAACATTGAAGATCTGGCAACCCTGTCTCGAGAAATGGCCACTTAAGTGAGATTTATTTACTTTTTGCAAGCCGGATCTCACTTAAATGTATGTAAACTATGTCCGGATCCACCATCCGACCCATCGTTGGTTAGATTATCAAAAGACCTTTCCAACGAGTCCAAAACATTGAAGATCTGGCAACCCTGTCTCGAGATATGGTCACTTAAGTGATATTTATGTACTTTTTGCAAACCGGATCTCACTTAAATGTATGTAAACTATGTCCGGATCCACCATCCGACCCATCGTTGGTTAGGTTATAAAAAGACCTTTCCATTGAGTCCAAAACATTGAAGATCTGGCAACCCTGTCTCGAGATATGGCCACTTAAGTGATATTTATGTACTTTTTTATTCCGGATCTAAAAATCAGATGAAATTTGTGTACAGCCATTGTTGGCAATGAGTGAGGAAGGCTCCAACCACATAGGTGGATTAAGTTAGTTTTTTCGATCGCATGCACTGCGTTGCCTTTTTATTCATTTTCTAAAAGAGATTTATCAAATGTCATTATGTTTTAAAGCATTTTTATAGGGAATGGAATGCTTTAATTGTGTTATTTCATTATGATCATTTAATGATAACCTGTTAATCCTCTCTTACCCAAGTATGTAGTATGATAACTACAAAAATAAACAATATTGGTTTTGTAGTCATAAACATTCAACTGATTTTTGACTGCTTCCTTTTGCTTATATACCCTTTCAATTCAAATTTGACCATATTTAATCCAGTTTTTTTTTCTGAAAAAAGTACACACCCAGTCATCTTTTAACCCTTTAGTGAATGTCTTTGAAGTTTTAAATAATATTTTTCTAGGAAAGAAGTTGCGAGGTACATAAAAATATTGAAGATAATATCCACTGTTTTTGAAAATCGGGAAAAACACTGATAGTATAACTGTTCCATCAAATTATCTACGATTATAACAATCTATTACTTGGAACTCAACATGCTAGTTTTGCTTGTAACAAATACAAAAAAAATCAATGTGTCACATTAAAAAAAATTTAAACTGACAAAAAATATAATATAAAGTTGCAACTAATTTTGAAATAATCATTGAATATGGTAAATAAACCGATAATCATAATGTTTACTATTTCTCTACTAAAATCTGAAAGTGTTTATCCTTAGGCAAACTATTTTGATATCGTTGCAAATTATCATTGAACAAATCTCAAAATTTAAGAACCGAAGAAGAACCAACAAAAATGTGTGAAAAAAATGACAGGATTTTAATTTATTTAAGAATTCGTCTGCTGTGTGCTATCTTGTGACACAGATCCATTTTGGTCGAAAATGAGTTAATGGTGACGTTTTGCTATACTTAACAAACACTACAAGATGCTTTAACCCAATTTCGGGAACTCGCTTCCGTTTCCCGGATATCGCAATACACACTTGTGACATAGACCAATTTATCATCAAAATGATCGTGCACTCTTGTGACACGTCATACATGTTGTCGGAAAAAGTGGATTTTTTTTCTTGTTTTTCACAAATTTATGTTGATACAAACTTTCTAAAGGCAATGCAATGTTTTGTTTTTGAAATTATACTGATTAAGTCGATCAAACTATTGATTTAAGCCTATTTTAGTTTGTGTGGAAATTCTGTGCACACTTGTGACACGTAGTACAATTTTACTTTCGAAACACACTTGTGATACGTGCTTTCCAGATTTTTGTTAACATAATGTACTGTATCTTTTAGCTGGTGTAACCAAATTAGGAGCGTTTGTTTAGCGATAGTATACCAACCGATTGCTTCGAAAAGTTTGACTCTATCATTCATAGTTTTAAAAATATTTATCATCAAACTTTGAAAATCGATTTTCTCGAATGGTATTAAATGGTCGTTGTCACAAGATAGCACACAACAGACGAATTGTCTCTTAATGTACATGTCGTCCCACGCCAATATGACGGAAAGCGATTACCATTGCAAATCAATGCACCTAAAAAATTGTTCTTGGAAAGGTAGCTTAAGGGGTCCTTTTGAAATATCAGTGACCTAGAAAATATGTTAACAAAGAGTAGTTTCGTTTAAATTTAGTACATATTAAAAAAAAACCAAGGTGACTTTGATAGTCACTGTGCTTCTTTAAATTTTAGCCTAAAAGTGAACAAATTGAATTTATTTGTTAAATTAATCATTAAGATTTGGTTTCTTTTGATTAATTAAAATTAATAAATAATTAAATAACAATTAAATACCTAAATTTATCAGCTTTTTCATAAATTATATGTAAATTTGAGGTTAAGTAAATAAATCCATATACACTTACAAAATTGTTCTTCTACAAATGCCTACAAATCTGGAAATATTTTTTGATTTATGTTTCAATACCGTATAAAAATTATAACCTAGAAACTTTTTTTTCCCTTTTTTTGATTCGAACTTTCTTTCCTTGAGAAAAGCATGACACTTAGAGAGTATAGAAATAATCCCATTTATCATTGTTTTCAAAATAATAGTTAACTAACTTTTGAAATATTTAAAAAATATGTGGAGTCGGAGTCGGAGTCGGAGCCAACAATTTATTGAAGGCTGGAGTCGGAGTCGGAGTCGGAGTCGGCTAGAGTTGGTAGGCCGGAGTTGGAGTCGGAGTCGGAGTCGGTTGGAGCTGAAAGCCGGAGCCGGAGTCGGAGTCGGAGTCACCTTATCTCAAAAAGCCGGAGTCGGAGTCGGAGTCGGAGTCGTTTAAAACATGACCCGACTCCGCAGCCCTGCCTACTTGTAATTGGGTGCTCATGGTAAAATTTGTCAATACAAACTAGATTTTTAACAAAGCAGTGTGAAAGATTGTAAGCTGTTGAGAATCTATTTTATTTGTTTTGAATTCCCTTGTTTAAAAATATTTCCCTCTTTTTAGTTTTTGTTTGTTCAAATCATCCGGAAAAATAAAATAAAAATTAATGCTGTAGAAATTCTTTAGAGACTATTAGTTTAGATTTTTTTTATAAGAATATTTTTTTTTTGTCATGCATTCCCAATGTGAAAAAGTGCTATTTTGCATCTTAAATGTTTCCATTCATGGCTCCAAGCAATTTTGCATAATCGAAATTATGTATCTTGAGAAAGGATTTTCTGATCGATTTGATGTCTTCGGCAAAATTGTAGGCTATGATAAGACTTTTAAGAAAAAAAAGGTACAGGAAAAAAAATCTAATTTTTTAACATGACTTTTCATTAGTACCAAATGAATTATCAAATACGCTTTTTTGTTAAATTTTCGACAGCTTTTAAATATTTTAGAAGATTTTAGATATTTTTGAAATAAGGCATAGGCTCTAGAGTTGAGGATTGTGCAAAATCTGGTACAAAAGATGTGTGTTTTTTATAATGTTATTTTTCAACAAAATATGTTAAAATACTGTCATATAAAATTTCATAACTAAATTTTTAGATGAAAAATTTAATTTACAATTAAAATAATTTTACATACTTTTTGATAAAGTGCATTGTTTTCAAGTTAGAGGCATCTTCTGAATGAAATTTTAAGTAAAATGTTCCGTTTTTCTGCAATTCAAAGAAAGTTTTCTTCAATTCTCATGCTCATGCTCATGCTCATGCTCAATTCAAAGAAAGTTTTCTTCAATTTTAACTTTTTGACTTTATTGATCCATAAGACCATCTATTATCAACAGTACCAGTTTTCTTTTAAAAATAATGCACTCGCAGATATTTACATTATTCTGCATAACCGTGAGCATAATTTCAAAACTCAGGAATCAAGGAAAAATTGTGTATTAAAAAAAATCTAATTTCTTAAAGTTTTTTCGTTTTTTGCAAGATTTTTGTTTCAATCACAATGAAATTTGAGTAAGCTGGTATTGTTGAGCATTTAAGGATGTACATTAGGGTGCCCAGAATATGTAACTTTTTCTCAAAACCTCGCTCCACAAGCTGAATATTGTTTCTTGGGTGTTTTTAAGACTCTGGGCCAAATATGAGCAAAACCGGTCAACATTTACCCATTGATACTCAACGGTGAATTTTGTATGGGTTTAATTGAAGAAATGCATGAAAACCACAATTTATAAAACACAACAAAGTTGTGCAAAAAAAGCGATTTGAAAAATTTATTTTTGTATGAAAGACATTATTTTCCCCTAATTTAGCCTCGGATATCAATGGGTTAATCTGAACCAATTTCACTCAAAATTTGCACAGATGCATAAAATAACCCATATACTGTTTTCCACTTGTGGAGCAAGGGTAAGTTTTTTCTGGGCACCCTTATGTAAATTGTACATACAGTACTAATCAAAAAATAATGACAACTGGCAATTTTTTCTTCCACTCTCAAAATCCAATGGGCTTGCTCACTCGACTTTCAACTTTTTTTTCAGGTTTTCAGTCGTAAAAATATACTTCACAAAGCATTCAATTTGTGAAAAACTCTTTAAGTGAAAAAAAAAAATTGAAAATAAAATCATCCAAATATCAATTTTTAAATTTTTTAAGCAAAAATTATAAAATAATGCTTTGGTTTTTTACAATGAATAAAAAAATTACAAAATATCAATAAATTCTTTAAAACAGAATTTTGGGAAATGGGAAAGTTTTAATGTGCCAAACTACTACGCAATTCCCACTAACTTGGACTTTGCACTAATTAATTGCTATCGATCGCACTATTGCGACTTGTCAAACTGCCTTGGGGAATTTTAAATTTCCTAAAAAGAGCAATTCCATGTCAAATAGGGAATTGGTTGTACCCGACCCTCTCCGATTTCAATGAAACTTTGTAGACATGTTATCCTAGGCATATATAAGCCTTTTTTGTGTATATGGAGCCAGTAACACTCGATAATGACATTTGAGAAGGGCGTACGTGTTTTCAATATTTTTGTATTTCGTAATTTAAATATTGCTGTATCTCGAAGCCGTTGCATCGTATCAAAAAGTGGTCAAAGACAAACTTGTAGGAAATTTGACGGGCTTTCCGAAAAAAATACACTGAAAGAAAAAAACACTCCACTTTTATGAGATTGATTTTTAAGTTTAAAAGTTAAATTTGAAGGTGAGCCCAAGATTTTTTTTCGCTCAATTTTTTTGTGAAAATAGCCTAAGATGTTACAAAAAGACTCACGAAAAATGCAGGATGGAGCAACTCACCTAAAAAAATACAAAAATCATTTACTGAAACTGTTTTTTTGAAAAGTGCTCTAAACGTCAAAATTTTTAAAAGCCGAATACGGGAATCGATTCTCCAGACAATTTTACATAAAAGTCTCCATATTGACCATTGTCCTAAGTCCAATCCTTGTGAAGTTACAGCGGTTTTAAAAATAAAAATGTTGAAAAAATAGGTTTTTTGATGGTTTTTGGCAATTTCTATATGACGGACTTGATTTTTCAGTTTCGAAAATATTTTTACCGGAAAGCTCGTCCAATTTCCCATAAGTTTGTCTTTGACCACATTTCAATTGGATGTATGAGCTACATGAGATCTCAGCAAGCTTAGTAAAAGAGAGCACTGATGTATCGGTTTATTTAATTTTGTTATTTGCATGCATTATTTAAAGAATATCTTTGAAATCCAGGGAATTTTGCGGGAACTACTGAATTTAATGAATATCTCACAGTCCGCGAAACAGTAAAAATTCACATACCCTACATGTTGTTTATTTATAATCTCCATTGAATAGCATTTTTTTCAAGCAGTTAAGAAGCGTAACTTTACAGTCTTTTGAAATTTCTCTAAAACCCATTTTAAGTAAACCATTGTTAGGGTCTTATTTTTTTCTTCATTTAAAACACCAGCATTTTTTATTATATTTATACAGTTTTTCAACAACCAAAGTGTTGTCTACAAAAAACTTATTTTTTCATAAACTTCTTTTTTCCCTCACTCTTCCAACAATCATGAACACCACCACTCTGCCCAACCCGAGCAGGGGTAAATAACACGGGAATACCATATTTTGGTATTACTTGGCATAATAACAAATACCAAAATGTGCCCTTGGTTGCCCAGTAATAGATGGTATAATACCATGAAATCATACCAAAAAAATGTATGGGGAAGACCAAAGCAATACCAAAACGTGCCATTCCAAGGGCAAATGAATACCAGACAATAACAACTTTCCGGGTAAATAAAAATCTCATTGGACAAAAAACAATGCGAATTTTCTATAGGATTACAGCGGGAATTCAATTTGGCTAATAGGATTGCAATGAGAAATGGGTAGAATTTTGATGCTATTTTTAAATCCTTCGAACAGGCAGGAAAACGAAGTCTTGCTTGGAGAGCCAAAAAATGTCAGGTAAAAAAACTAGAGGAATACTGGAATCGAACTCATGACAGGTAAGGTGCAGACACAATTTAAGCTACCCATTTACCAACTGAGCTATCAACGCTTGTTGAAAACTAGCTGCTGCTGCATCAACATGTTTTAGCTGCAGGCAAAAATATCAGGAAATTCAAAGAAAGAGAAACAAACTAAACCAGAACGAGCAAGGATATAGCCCAGGCAGCGTGGCATTTTTCGTGGGATTTTCGAGTATGCATGATTCCAACTGAATAGGATTCAACACAAATCCAATATTAAAAGGATTTTAGAACGAAGTTCGAATACCACATGCATACCAACATTTTGGTATTGAAAGAGTTATTTTATCAAATTAACAAAGATTGACATTATTTTTTTGAGTTTATCGATTATGACGAAAAAGGCAAACAATGTTAAGTAAAATCCATTCTAAAATTTTAAATTTTTCATGTGAACCTGTTGTTGTCGTAAAGTTAATCGTCGAAATAATTAAATGTTTTTCTTATCATTTTCAATTGTATCAGCATACTTTTAACAATGTTAAACATCATTTAAAATATTTTTTTTATGAATCCCCTTTATTTTATAGTATTTTTATTTAAAATACCTTTATAATACCAATGTATGGTATTCTCTAATTTTTAAAGATCATTAAATGACTTTTTAGACCAAAATAAAATAGTTGGCTTTAATTTAGAGTAGATTTGTAAGTAAGTAACAGTATGTCAAAATTCGACATTTTCTTAAAATTTGCCCAATAACAAAACAATACCAAAATTTGGTATAATACCACAGATTGGTAGTAACTTACACTTTAGACATTTTTTTAAGGGCTCACGAAAACCATAATTTCGTATTGATACCATTGAATGGTATTATTTTGCATTTCCCTTGTTATTTACCCATGCTCGGGAATCGTCACCTCCTCACTCGTCATGATCTGCAGCAGCAGCAGCAGCAG